>NW_015171535.1:613094-645055 GCF_001447785.1 Gekko japonicus | reverse complement strand
AAAGAGAGGTATGTCCCTGGTCTTCTGACGGCAGAAATGATACCATTATATAAAAGAATTCAGGAAGGAACACTTTCACAAAATTAGAATTGGGCTTGCTGTTTCCCCTATTTGGGCTTGCTTCTTCCTCTGTTTCACAATTTCCTCAAGTGATTACAAAATTAGTTACCACACAGTGAAAGGGGTCCGGCTTAGAGCAGTACTGTTCAATATCAGCTGTTATCATGGGGCTTGAATTGAGTGCTTGAGATTTCAGATTATGAAAACCTCACAATACCTTGTTCAATGCAAAAGGGAACAGGGATTACAGAAGCATGATTATGCTGTGTCCAGAATCACCCACAAGAAACAGGGTGAGAGTGAATCATAATGCAAGACAAACTGTTATAGACAGTCTGAGGCAAACTGGAAAATGAGGAAATTAAACTCTTGTAGGCACAGCAGTAAGAATGGCAAGAATGAGGAGTATCAATTTTCTCATTCACCGTAAATTTTAGGGAAACATGAAAATATGTTATAGGCCACCAGACCACAGTGCCAACCCTATTATTATTATTATTATTAGCACGTAACAAAAATTGAATTAATTGGTTTCCAGGTCTCATGGGTTTTATGCTGATTTTCTATGTTTTTCAAGGAAGAGTATGGTGGAATAAGCACAGCACATCCATAATGAGTATACACTCCCCATGTAGAGGAAAACAGTACACTAATTTTCAGATTAGGTGCATACCTCCGAGCTCTGAAAACATTTAAAATTATTCTCTTTGCTTCACAGCTTTCCCTCTGCTGGGGCCAAATTTTCTGTACAACTCCTCTTGGTTGTCTAGAGTTAAAAATTCCAGAAGTCTGAGTTAAATGAATGTACTACAGAGCTCTGAGAAAACAATATGCTGAAGGAAACCCTGGGTGGCTGCACAATTACCCATTCGTATCTATGATTAACTTGTTTAATTACATCCCTTCCATTTGTCCGTTAAGATGCAAGATTATTAAGATAATAAATAAATAAACATAAATAAATAAATGTGAAAAACATGGCATTCATTGATTTTAAAGGAAGGAGTGGGTGCATTTTTAGCATTCATATCTGATGGGCTTCTTAAAAAGAGAGGAAAAGAATATTAATACTGTGTAGATCACTTCTTTGATGCCAAGATATATGGGAACTGATGCTATTTTTGGATAACTGACTTTACTAAAGAGACTACTACTGTAGGTAGATATTTAGGATAAGTTGATGCATTTGATGATAAATACCATCATAAAGAGTTCCCCCCCAAAACCAACCCAACCCCCAAAGCTGTGTATTGGTGATATTTCTAGTATGGTGTGCTTTCCTGTCTTCTGAGTAGTGCATAAACCAGCTGGACCATCAGAAGGGCCAAGGAGTGACAGCTGCCACCCACGACCGTGTCATAGTAAGAGTGAATGGGAAGAAGGAGTTGAAACTTCCCTGGTGATATAGCACATAGGGGACCTGGTGATATAGGTGATATAGCACATAGGGGACCTTGTCTTCCTCTCACTTACTCTGAATTAGGCAGCAAAGGTATTGAAGCCACCTCCTTTCCTAACACTGTGGTCTGGTTACTTTGAAGGTATGAATTAGTTCCAATAATGGATGGGAAAAAAATAAAACTTGCCAAGAAAACATGGGCCATTTATAGATCGTATATTATTTTGGTCCAGGCCTTCATGGAATGGATGTCTCAATAACACATAAAAGCCATGGAAAATTTCATCCTGAACAGAGCGTTCTTCAGAGTTACGTATGTTGGAAAAGAGTAGCTATTAGAGGAAACTGGTGAACCGGCTGCTTTCTTACAAGTGTAGCTAGGATTTCATACTTTTGTTATTTTAAAAAAAGAATTTGAAGGTCTGCTTCAGGTAAATTTTACTTTATACAAGCAAAAGTGAGAGAGCCGTCAATGTCCCTTTGTGCTTCATCATTTTGAAGTTGAAGAGCTGTATGTTTCAGTACTGGTGCTGTCTGGAAAAAACAGAACAAACCAACTAATAATCCCACACTCAGGCAGCAGAATTTAAGATCAGCAAATCTGTAGATCTGAAAGGGATCCTATAGTCTATAGATCCTATAGCAGAACTCTGTTAGACTGAGGCGAGGTTTATGATTTTCTGATGAACACAGCTGCACTAAGCTTAGCTCAGCTATGTCTCAACCACAGGCTGCTGCTGACTTGAACAAACATGCTCCCATGGACCAGCAATCAGAGGAAAACTAGGCCTTGCTGTTGTTAACAAATCCTACCACTGAGAAAGGGAGAAAAGTCTTTTGCGCATTCCTGTGAGACCTTTTTTTTTATTCTTTGGATAGTACTACCCCTCCCCTACCTTGTAGCCTGCCACACATGCTATTTCAAGATTGCTTTGGAAATTTTCTTTTGTCTTAAGCAAAATTGGCTAATGAATCGAGCTGTTGCTGGACAACAGCAAAGGCACCTGGAATGCAGGGTTTGCCATGCAAGTCTCTGGATAGTGGCAGAGTCTGTCTCACACTCTTTGCAATCTTTGTAATACTAAGTGTAATAAATGTCAAGAGACTAAAGGATTTTTGCAGGTGCAAGAACTTTGGGGTAAGCCAGAAATAAAACCCAGAGTTTGTTAAACATTTTCTTTTGAGAATAAAACAGAATATAAAGTTAAGCCGATAGGGAAAATAAAAAGTATCTGTATTCTAATAGCCAAGTTGGCCAAATCTGAGGATACTTAAGTCCAGAGACTGGACTCATGTATGGACCAGACAGATCTTTCTACAAACCTGAAGAATACCTCATGTTTGCAGAAAAATCTTAACTCTACAACAAAACAAAAAACCATGTTTTTTTGTGCCTGTAGCTTTAAGTAACAGATTCCCTCAGAAGCTGTTGCTAGGCAACCACAGCAGTTATAAAAGTATCCCAGGTTTTTCCATCAAAAAAGGGGAGGGGGAGGAGGCAGCAACCACTGGGCAACTTGATAGCATGCAATAGCAGCCACCCCACAAAAGCTAGTGGTTAGAGTTTCAGAACAGGCAGGGGCAGATTGACCATTAAGGGCACCAGGATGCCTCCCAGTAGGCAGATTGTTCCCCCCGCACCTGGGTCTGGCCAGCCCTGTAACGGATGGGCTGAACATGGCCAGCCCAGGCGCCATGCAAGATGGAAGAGGCAACGGTCAGCATGCCTTAGGTGAGGCAGGGGAGATGGAGCCTAGCCCACTAAAGCCCTATGCAAAACGAGATGGGGAGGTGGCAACAACCGGCTCAGCCCACATGAGGCAATGCAGGTGATAGTGTCTGGCTCAGATGAGGCCTGCACAAGGTGATGTGGACAGCAATGCCTGCCCCAGCCCCATGGGAGAAGAATAAGATGACAGTGTCCAGCCTGGCCAAGCCAGGCAGACAGCAGCAGACAGCTCAGCTGAGCCCTGAGTTCGGCAAGGCAAATGGTGGCACCCTGCTGAGCCACACACAAGGCAAGGGAGGTGCCTGGATGTCACGGCCGAGCTACATGAGGGAGGTGCCAAGCCAGCCCAGTTGAGATGAGGGAGCGCCCGGCCTACCTGAGGAAAGGAAAGCAGAACCTGGCCAATTGGTTAGGCAGGTTGCCTCTTTGGGAGGGAAGGTCAGGCAGGCTGCCTTTTTTTCTCTCCTTCCCTCCTTTGGGGGGCAGGGGCAGGGCAGAGTGTGGCACTTTTCCAGGGTTTTTCACTTGCAGTCCACTTCTGCTCACAGGGCTTTTCTGAGGATAAAATGGAGGTAAGGAAAGTTATGTAATTTGGGACCCCATTGTGGAGGAAGTGGGTTATGAATGAAGTACATAAAGAATAAATATACCTGAAGATGTTGGAGCAGGTAAAAGTTAGGCTGGTAGGTAGGGTTGCCAGTCCTGAGGGAGAGGGGGATCCCCAACAGCCAGGCTCTGGTGTGGCGTCCCCGGTGTGATGACACCACCACCCACTCCCAGAAAGATCCCTCCCATTCCCTGCTGGGAAGAGCCAAGGACCTGGCAACCCTACTGGTAGGTGGAAGGGAAGAAGACAAGGGTGATGATATGGGGGTTTCCTGGTGGAGGGAAAGAGGAAGTAGTGTGGAGAAGGTAAGACCAGGGGAAAATGTGATGCTCCTCACAAGTCCTTGCAGGTTCCCCACTATGCAACATGGCTTGCCTTGGTAACAGACACCGTATAACTGGGCCATAGTTTTCCCGAGCAGAAGGTGCCAGGGATAGGGAGGGTGGAAAACACAAGATAGGTAGATTGCTGGTGGATGGGAAAACAGGGTAATAAAGTAGATTGCTGGTGGATGGGAAGTAGAGAAGGAGGCAGGAAACAGGGATAGGGTATGGGAGCTTTCAAGGAAGGGAAAGAGGAAATAGTGAAGGAAAGGAAAGTGAGTTACCCCCTGAAAGTCCTTGCGGGTTCTTGCTTGTAAAATAGAATTTCAGCTAGTACACTGCCCTTAAGGAGATATGGAATGCTAAAGGACAGCCTGAAACCTGAAAGCAACATAATAATGATAAAAAGGTTTCTTAATTACCTATCTTTTTTCCTACCAAGACTGGGCAGGGTTCGAGAAACACAGACAGTTTATGACCCATGAGCTGGTCATTTGACAAAACCCAGTTCTACACATCTAGTCAACCAGAATACTTCCTTATTAAGAGGAAAATGTTTGGTCCGATGGTGTCATATTCCAGGCAGGTCAGGTATAAGCAATTATTAGTTTTCCAGCTGATGAATATGCTAATAAAATTTAAGGAAGTAAGAAAGAAACAAGCTAGTTGAAATCAGATTATGACTACAAGCCTATGCATACATGTTTGATAATGACCTCTATGGTACTTGTTGAGTTACTTCTAACTAACCATGCATAGCTTTGAGCTATAATAAACATAATCAATATATCTAATTCTTTACATGGTCAGTCTATGGGTACTTAAATACAAAGACTGGATACTTAAATGCAGAGATTAGAGTGATAGACAAGACAGATCTTTATACAAACTTGAAAAATGTCCCAGGTTTGCAGAACATTCTAAAATCTTAAATACACATACACATGGGGGCTAAACCACCTCCAAATAATAGAAGCAGCACTTTAAGCTTTAAGAAACAAATGCCCTCAGTGGCTGTTGTGGGACCACAGCAGTATTGCTAGCCTTCAAGCCTTGGTTTCTGTCTGTAAAAGAGTGTGTGTGTTCCAGGGGTGTTTTGGCCTCCCAGTCCACCCTTGCTCGGCTCCATCCTATCTTGGAAGGAGGACTCATCAGGAGCAGGCCTAGGAGTAACTTAGTAGTAACCACCAGGCAACTTGTTACTGTATAATTTACACAAACCTGGGTGCAGTGGTGGCTACTATACAACATGATGCCACACAATGTACCTGGGCACAGTGGCAGTCTCCATACAATTTGCAGAACTTGGTTGGGCCCAGAAGTTGCTACCATACAACTTTTGCAACTTAGCCAGATTTTTCCCAGGGAGAGGCTGCCAGGGAAAAGGAAGGGTGGAAAACTTAGAGCCAGTGTGTTGTAGTGTTTAGATTGTCAGACTAGGATCTGGGAGACCCATGTTCACATCTCCTCCCTACCATGAAAGCTTGCTGGGTGATGTTGGGTCAGTCATGCTCTCACAGCCTAATCTACTTCACAGGCTTCTTGTGAGAATAAAATGGAGGACAAGATAATGATGTAAATTGCTTTGAGTTCCCATTGGGGAGAAAGCTGGGGGATAAATCTGGAAAATCTGGCTGAGGGATTGGAGGTTGTGGTGGGATGGCTAAAGAAGAGCAGGCTGAGACTGAATCCGACAAAGATGGAGGTTCTGTGGCTGGGGGGTGGCTTCGGGTTTTAGCTTTTGATGGGACCCCATTGACACCGGGGCCATCCATCAAGAGCTTGGGTGTGTCTTTGGACACCTCCTTATTGATGGAGGCCTATGTCCTGCATGTTACCAGGCTGGCGTTTTTCCATCTTCACCAAGCTCGGCAACTGGCTCCTTTCTTGTTGTGCCCTCACCTAGCCACAGCAATCCATGAGATGGTCACCTCCAGGTTAGACTACTGTAACTCACTTTATGCTAGTCTGCCCTTGAGGCTGATCTGGAAACTCCAGCTGACCCAGAATGTGGCAGCGTGAGTCTTGATGGGAATGTCACAGACAGCACCTATTCGACCTGTGCTGTGCCAACTACACTGGCTTCCAGTGGAATGCCGAGTCAGGTTCAACGTGTTGATATTGACCTTTAAGGCCTTAAATGGTCTGGGACCAAAGTATTTACGGGACTGTCTCTTCCAGTACGTCCCCGGGAGAGCCTTGCACTCTATTAATAACAATCTGTTGGTGATCCCTGGCCCTAAGGATGTCTGGCTGTCCTCGACCAGGGCCAAGGCCTTTTTGGCCCTGGCCCAGACTTGATGGAACTTTCTGCCAAATGACATCAGGCCCCTGCGAGATTTTATGCAATTCTGCCGGGCCTGTAAGGCAGAGATGTTCCACCAGGATTTTGGTTGAGGGCAGCAATGGTTTTTCCTTTGCTGGCATCCCCCCTCCCCCCTGAATTGTTGGTATGAGTCCCCTCTCCCCTACCCAGAAATTGGCCTGGTAGTCCAGAGTTGGGGGTCGAAATTTTGGACACCTTCATTATGGGCTGTATTTGGGTCTTTAGTTTTATTTTAGTGTTTTATATGTTTTTATGGCACTATGCCTCTATGTACATCGCCCAAAGCCTGGGATAAACTGGGATAGGGCAAAATAACAATAACAATAATAATAAAGCTGAAGACTGGGGGCAGATAAAGAAAAGGTTGATGGGGGAGTAGGAAGGAGAGAAGCAGGGGAGACGATATGCAGGCTGCCAGGAGAAAAAAGAGAGGAGAAGGATATAGGGGGAAATGAAGTGGCCCCCACAAGTCATTGTGGGTTTTCTGCTTGTACAACTGTAAAACTGCCAAGCAGGAAAGTCTTGTTGAAAAACCTCTGCACTTGAAGTGATGCTTATGTATGCAGCTGAGCCCGTAACCCTTTGACCTGATGAAGATGTAACACATAAACTTGCATACTCAGGATGGCTATATGACTCTGCTATAAAATGGAGACATCTTTCTATATTGTTGAATTTTGAGAGAGAACAACTCTGTATTCAGATGAGCATGGTTTATTGTCAGGTTTGCATGTTTCTCCCCTCCCTCCACATTTACAGTTGACATAGAAATTTTTCTGGTCTAAGAAGTATTTGCTCTAACCAGAGTTTGCTGTGATTTCTGAAACTGAGTGTTTAACAGTGTTTTGTCTACACAAGGAATCCTGCTTTGTAGACTGCACAGAAACTGTGATTTGTTAAAGTGTCCCTTTGAGACATCATAACACACTGCTTCTCTGAAAGTTTAGAATGTGAGATTCTTAGGTTTTAGCATATAAAAACTACAAGAATTGTGTTTAGGCCATGGATTGGATCACATTAATAGCTGTCCTATTTATACACACATGTTCTGTAATTCTGGTAGCCCCATCAAATATCTAATCCTGAACACATCCGTCCCATGCAGCTCTGGAGGGGAGGAATTGAGGGGCTGCAATTTCATCTCCCCCACGAGTTCCTTGTGTTTCCCCTATTTGCTGGAATTTAAATCAAAAGTCTAAACTGCTATTGATGCTTTATGGGTGTACATATAGGTGTGGGTTCTCCTTTTATACAGGAAGCACCATATGTACCTTTAGGGTTTCATTGCTCTGAAACCTGGCATCTGGCAGTGAGCATAGGAACTGTGCTTCTTTCAGCCCTTTGACTCTTCTGTTATAGCTTTTCCATTACTTCAATTTCCAAGCAGGGCTATCTGGAGGAATTCATGTGGTTGACTGGTTGTGGTCCCAACATGCCTAGGCTTGGAGGTTTGATTTATTTGGGAGAGCCCCATCGATCGCATGGATGGAACGCTTGATACATGTAGGCTGAGAACAGAGCCCTTTATACACAGATGCTCAGTTCATGAAAAGATGGAAAATCATTTGTTTTTGACCTTCATTGTACTCTTCCCCCTTCCTGTTTTTGTATGCCATAAATTTTTTACAGAAAGTTAGTTTGATTCGTGTTTAGGCAGGAGAGGACACTGGCTGAAGACAAAGTTTTCATTGTGCAAAGAGAACTATTTTTCATTAGTGGATTAATTCTTGAAGAGGATGGATCATAATACTGAGTTATTTTGAGCACCTGAACTGGTTAAACTAGAGTATGTTTTAATTGTATTTATTAATAGTAAAGGATAACCTGGCTCCAACTGAACCTGGGATTCTTTAATAACAGCACGGATGGCCTCCTAGAATCCCCCTGGTTTGTATTTAATTTGCTCATACCTAAGGCATGCCCTGTTAGCCGAATTGCTTTATTTACAGCAATTGGCAATTTATAAATGGGTTCTTGCCAATTTATACCAAGGTCCTGATCCCACCAAGGGTTACCAGTAAAGGATTCGAGGCTGTTGTGGTTAAAATAGATGTCTTTTACTTAAAAATATATCTCATACAAACAATACTGATGCACTCACACATTCAATCAAGTTTCTAATAATTACAGTAGGAAATAAGCACAGTTGCATTAGTAGGTAGGGATGATGGTGGGCGATACTTATCTGTATTGCAGCTTGGTTGTTCCAATGAAGAATGGAGGGGAAGAAATGGAAAACAAAGGGAATTCACACATGACCAGAACCAGCCAGAACGTGTGGGTAGTAGAGGCAAGGGTTGGGGATAGCAAGTGGGACTCAAGAGGAATAAAAGCAGACCGGGGTCGTCTTGGGGGGAATGCTAGCTAGGAGGAGTCAGGTGACTGGTTCTCTCCTTTTATAGGGGGTCCAAGAGATGGGTGGTAACTGTGCCAACCTCTTGACCCACCTACCTGTTAGTCCATCCCAAAAAGAATCCTATTGGTTGCATGTGAGAAGGGGAGGTTACCTAAGAGGGGTGGCCAATATTGTAACCTAAAACCTTACTCAGAGTATGGCATCTGGACAGGTGTGAAACCTAGGCATCAGGATGCTTCATTGTAGTGCTGATGAAGCTGGCCATTCCATTGATAACCAAATGTCCATATGGCAGGAAATTCCAGCTCAGGAACTACAAGCAGCTTTGTCATGGGAGCTGTTTCTTCCTAGAGTTGTTGTTTCATTGCTCACAATAATGGAGGTTTGTGCTTCTTCACCAGGCTGGGTAACTGTGCAGCTGAAACCTTATTTACATGTAAGGTATGTGCAGGCACCCTCTATGTGTGGCATCACAACAGGTGACCTAAAGTGTACAGCTTTCTGAGCCTAAGTGTGTGTGCACAGTTCATTGTGTGTAGCAATAAACAGTCCATAAAGCAAATATCAGGCTTATTCTCTAACAGCCCACCAGTATCATGAGATTAAAAACTACTCATATTATTGTTATTATTATTTACCGTTTAATGCACATTTCCTAAATTCTCTCCAGAATGAAGAATGCTGGTCTGTTAAAAATGCTTCTCAGGTTTTTTGGTTTCTTTATCTTGCTATGCATTCTGGATACGAGAAGAGACTTTTTAAAATTTGAATTTTTAATGAAAAGTACTGAGGCATAGGTATGATCTCAAATATCCATTCATAATACTGTTTGACAGAGACTGCAAAAAGGAACATCACACTTACATACAACTGATCTTATGAATTCCATAACAACAAATATTTGCAAGTCTGATCCAACACTTCCATAAAGATGCTAAACTGTTAGCTCAGTGGCTTGGGAAGGAATGCTCTAAAGCAGAATGAAATAAGAAAAGCAAGCGGAAAAGTCAGAAGTGAGCTGCAGACATTATGAACCACAAGCAACAGTTATGAAGAGCATATAAACAAGCTAAACAGGAAAGATATGAAGCTGAGATATGCAGCAGTAGAAAGTAGCAAATGCCAGCTGACATTTGGCCAAAGATCTCTAAGAAATCAGACCAGATTTCTCCAGTTCTCTTCTCCTTGGCAAAGGCAATTAATTATTGACTACATTCTGGTATTATCAGTGCTATCAGAGTGACACCCTTCTGAGTCAATTGACTTCAATGGATTTAGAGAGGTGTTATTCTGTTTAGGATGGCACTGTCAATCTAATACACAAAACACTTTTATTAGTATAGGACACAAGTCAGTATGGCTGAAGCTACCATGATTTACTGTAGAAGTAATCTTAAAATTAATCTCTTTTCTTAATCTAGACATTCAGAGCATAAGCACCAATGGTAACCAATGAATAAGATTTTCCACGTTCTAAAATGGTAATGGAAAAATACTGAATAAAATATGCAGTTTGTCTAGACAATACATATGATGCATAATAAATATCCCTGGGCATATTTGTAATCTTGAAATAATGATGCAATCAGGGGTAATAATTTTGAAAAACAATCAGTCTCAAGATCACTTCACTTCTTTTATTTGAAAAACATTTCCAAAGCCTTTCCTAGTCCTGTGTGTTCTTTTTTATTTGCCATAGCTTAGTTCATCTTCTTCTTTTCGTGACTCGGGTTTGTTTCACCTGTGTATTTGCAAGTAAGCAGATATTTGAAAACTATTGCAGATCTACACTGTCTTATCTGCACAAGGAAACTCACCCTGCAAAGCTGCCCCAGAACCTTCTGTCACTCGGGATTTAGGGAGAAAAATATATATTATAAAATGTATTTTTTCATACACTTTCAAAGCCGCTATCAGCTTTGTCTGTCTGTTGATTTTGAAAACCACTGCAGCAGCAAAAAGCTGTACAGTTGCCAATCCCATGGATTTAATATTTAAGACAATGCCGTGTCTGTGAGATTAGGCATAGGGATGCATAGGCGTTACCTTGTTGCTGGCTGTGGCTTGCCTGCACCTCCACAGCAGGCATTTGTAAATTAGGTTCAGTTGACTTGCGCAGGGATTGAGAGCAGTGGGCTAGGATGAATGTGTTTATGTACTGTTTCATAGATATTTCTTTTTCACCATTTTATTCACATGCAGATTTGTGATAAATATTGGCTTAGATTCCTAGTGCTCAGTGCACTTCTGCTTGGGCACTGGGGTGGTACTTACTGATTTTTGCTGATTCCTTCTTGGCTGCAGCCCCCACTACATTGGTTGCTGTTCTGGAGGTTTTCCTGATGCCCAGCCACTACTTGGGAGGGGGCGCATGGAGCTGCAATGGGAAGGAAAGTCCCAGTACATGCATGGAACACCATTTGTGATTCTTTGGATCCAGTGAAGAGCTGGTGAACATTATTCCTTAATATACACAAACAGGGAATTCATTTTTTCCCAGATTTTGAACTGCGGGTTTTTTTTGATTTGCCTAACTTGAGACAGTTTTCCAAACAATGGGTTGGATCCAAAGTTTCACTTCTCCTAACTGAGAATCTTCCTCTGTTGGAGAAAGCCTCCCTCTGATATAAGAAGAACATACTCAAGGGAGGAAGTCTGCTTCAGCTGGAAGAAAGCTGGTGGAAGGTGGAAAGGAATATTTTGATCCAATCCAGAGTTTTGTTTGTCATCCTCATGGCTGTTCTTTGCCATGAGTTCTCTTTAAGTGTTCATATACCACAACTTTCTCCTAAACAGATCTACTGAGAAATCACATTTTATTCAGTGGAGTTTACTTTTTTGATCAGCTTAATTCAATGATGGGTGAAATGATTAGAAGGAAGAATAAAATATTAGTTCAAAAGTGATTTAAGAAGTGGGCATACAACATAATCCAGAGATTCTGGGCATGGGATGCTCCATTCATTCTAGTAAAGGGAGCAAATCCACACATGAAAGCAAATTATGTTCACTCTCCTCTATCCATTGGAATAAATGGGGAAGCTTTTGCATTTCAGGTACACCTTAAAGGTTTATAAAAAGTCACTGTATTCACTATATGTATTACTGCACTTAAACAAAATTAAATCATTGGGTTGGAATACCTGGCTCCAGTTCTGAAATCAGACAGATTACTTTTACTAATCCCAACCTGCCATAAATACAAAAGTAAAATTTAAAAACTCCTTGGAGAATAGTAACATTCTTGAGTTATTTCTGTAGAGGGATGAAGAAAAATCTGTTTCTTTTAATAACTTCTGCTTCAACTAAGACCCAAGAATTTTCTGCACATTATTATGAAAACTGTTACCAGTCCATATTGCCATCTATGTGCCATGTGTTCAAATGCTGATAGAGATAGGTCCTCGATCCATTGATTTACCGGTGGGCTTTTATCTTTCCAGTGTAGTAATATGAATCTTTTAGCTGTAGTAAGGGCATGGAGGGTCCATTTCTGTTGACCATCAGTTAGCCTCCAAGGTAGTTTAAAAGTACATAAGAATCTTCAAAAATCAGTGAACATTCTAATACAAAAGTGATATGAATAATAATTTCTTCCCAGAAAAACCAAATTACTTGACACGCCCAAAGCATCTGTTCAAGGTACGTGTCCTGTAAGTTACAGTGCCAACAATTAGACACTTTACTCAGTCCTCCGATTTAGTTGCTGCGGTAACAGTAGGAATGGGCATGAACTGGTTCACAAGCCCAAATTTGGCACAAACTTGGCCTGGTTTGAAGCCCCCCATCTAACCCTTTCCGGGCAATCCCCCCTTTCTCCTTGCCGTGACTGGGAGAAAGGTGGATCCAAACTGACCAGTTCGATTTGGGGCATTGTAGCCTCAGTTTGGGGTTTGGAATTTTTAGGTTCGTGGCCATCCCTAGTGTCCAGTATATCCTAAACATATTTTTTTGCTGAATAAGTCTCAACTTAAGATCCATAGAGAGAGTAGGTATAGACGTCGGGCTGTATCCCATTGCTTTGGTTAAATAGGGTGATCTAAATCCTTATTCCATTCATTTCTACACACTCAGTGAAATTGTGCAGCGATGCTGCCATCATTGTATGGTCAGACCCCTGTTTGCCAGACTTCAGAGCAGTTCCTGTCCTGTGCAGAGATGCTGCCATCATTATGATGTATTAATTCTGCTGACTAAAGAGATGTGTATTTTGTTCCAGGAGATCTACCAGTGGTGTGGCTCTACATGCAATAAATATGAGCGCCTGAAAGCTACTCAGGTCGCTGTGGGCATTCGAGACAATGAACGGAATGGAAGAGCCCAGTTGATTGTTGTGGATGAAGGAAGCGAGCCGAAAGAGCTTATCAAGGTATTGTGTCTTTACTTACTATTTAAGCAGTGATCAGCTGAACTGGGTAGTTTGGCAGCCATATTACCTCACACTTTGGCTGCGGAGCTCATGGGAGTGACAGGATGGGGCCTGTCTGTTGCATAGGTGAAGAAATATTGGAACAGAAAGTGTTGGCAATGTGAGCAGTATATCAAGTTCTTGGGGCATGTCTCCACTACAGTCATACAGTCTTTTTTCCCAGGGAA
The DNA here is from genome assembly GCF_001447785.1 of Gekko japonicus. NCBI lineage: Eukaryota > Metazoa > Chordata > Lepidosauria > Squamata > Gekkonidae > Gekko > Gekko japonicus. The sequence continues at coordinate 631,659 of NW_015171535.1, read as the reverse complement.
CTGTCAAACTGAGAGTGGGGCTTGGGATCTCTATCAGATAGTTCTCAGCACCTGCACCAAAAAACAATGCAAGGATTATTTGGGGGAAACCCATGACTGTTAAAGTGGAAAAAACTGGTATATGATGTGGGTGTTTGGTATCATCTTATAACCGGAAGTACAAACTATGGTGACAAAGGAATTCTATAACCTGCAACAAATCAGCAGAGACTGTCTTATATGCTGCTCCTGTTACTTTAGGCAAAAATATCTTTTTACAGAAATGCCATGGCATGACACTCAAGATAATCTTATCAGAGGTGTTGTAGGGATTTCCCTAAAGTGGAGCACATTCTCAGGTTGAGATGCTTGGGAGCATCTAAGTGATCTTGCAGCTTATCAGCTCTAAGGGATGAGACAGGAAGAGAGGTAGATCTGCACACATTAAGGCTTGACTCCTCGGATTCTCCAGAGCAAGCTGTCAGCGCAGGGCCACACACTAAATAATTCACTTTCAATCCACTTTCCAACTGGATTTTACTGTGTGAACTGGCAAAATCCAGTTGGAAAGTGCATTGAAAGTGGATTGAAAGTGAACTATTTATTGTATGTGATTGCAGCCTAGTACACTTTCTTTGCTCATTCTCTGACTCTTGTGGTTTCCAGAAGGCTGTTACGCTCTTTTCAGTACCCAAACCCCTTCTCTTGAAACACCAGTACTTGTCTTGAGTATTTAACTCTTAAGGTCTCTAAAGGCAGTTTCTAACCACACCAGACCAGGGATCTCTGCACTCTTCAGAGCTAACTCCCTGTTTACACTGGGTAGAGAAATCCCTTTTCTCTCTAGAAGATCTATCCCCTTTCTTTGGCCCAAAAGGGAGTTGCCATCTAACTACCCACTCATCCTTGCCAACTTTCCCCCAGTTCTCCTGACTCTGTTAAATTGCTCTCAGTCAGGGCTGAATTCTGAAACCATCAGTACTCAACTCTTCTCAGCTAGGGCTGAAATCAGACTGAATCTCCTCAGCATCCAGTTCAGAAGTCCTTCTCTGCTCAGCTGATGCTAACCAATCAGATCTCTTGGAACAACCTGTCACTCAAGGCTCTCTGGCTCTGTGAAGAATTAACCCTTCACAGTTCTTTTTCTGTTTATACAGCATTTCTAAGCTTTTAAAAGTGCAGTCTGTCACACATGGCATCTCTGCAAAACTGTAATTAGATAGGAAATTGTGGATAATTTTGAACTATTACAGACATGTTTAGAAAAAATGAATATTTCTAGATTAGCCAGCTATGTAATTGTTTGGAAATGTAATAGGACAGGGTTTGTTGTTCATTAAAATGGTGTGTGTGTGTGTGTGGTTTTTACTGTAGGAAAAAAATCACTAGTTGGGGTCTGGATGCAGGTCACATTATTAGCTACCACTTTGAATTACAATGAAGTTGTTACAAATTCCAGTGGGGTATGTTGTTAATAATTGATAGTCTTTTAAATTGTTTTCTCTATTTATAATGGAAAATAGGAAAATAACTAAATACGCTTAGCAGGACTTTTGAATGCCTAAAGGAAGTGAGCTTGCTCACAACAGTTTGGAATATTAATTTGGGTTTTGGCAGATTTCCCTTCACATTATCTACCTAATAAAGTGCTAATGGAGCATGCATGATAGCATCATTGTTGCTGACATTTGCACCTCTGTTTTTGTCAGGCCAATTGTGGCTAATAATTGCTGAAATAACAAAGTATTGCAGATGTTGTGTCTTCAGGCATGTAAGCCATGCATGATTCATTGATGCCTGAAATAGGAGGGAAGAAGAAGAATGCCGTAATTGAGCAGTGCATGTACTTTTAACTGGATAAAGAAAGACCCTTTGCAGTTTTGGATACTGCTGGTTTCTTTCTTCTTCAGTTTCTCATACAGTGTCATCCTAAATATGGGTATGTTTAACTCTGGTACTGTGTCAACTGCACTGGTTACCAATTTGCTTTTGGGTCCAATTTAAAGTGTTGTTTATTACCTTTAAAACCCTTCATGGCCTAGGGCCCTCATACTTATTAAATCATGTCTCCTGGTATGCTCCCATGCATCAGCTGTGCTCATTGTAGCTGCATGGAATGTTGGGCTGACTGGGGCTATAAACAAAGTTGCTCCTTGACGTTGTCTTCCATATTCTTTGAGGACCCCAACTCCTTGGTTTACCTGGGAGCCAGGCAATATGAAGCAGACTGGAAGATGGCCAGAGCAACGTTGGTGGAAAACTTGGTATGAATTAGACAGAGTATGTCATAAAGACCATTTGCAGACCTGTGAGATGGCAGTGATGGCAGCAAAGAAGAATTTCTTCTCTGCCACCATTGCGTCTGCAGAATCTCATCCAGCTCAATTGTTCAGAGTGGCTCATGTCTTGATAACACCTAAGTGTGATCCTGTGGGCTATGAAAATTTGGCCTTCAGCTGTGATGTTTTTGCAAGGTTCTTTGCTGACAAAATCTCTCTCATCCATTCTGACTTGGAGGCCAAGCTGGGGGCATATCTGGTACCTGAGGTACCAGAAGTGCCTGCTTGTCCTTTTGTTATAGATAGTTTCAGATTCATCCTGACTATGGATTCTGACAGGGTTCTTGGAAGTGTGAAAAGTCACCACGTGCTCTGAACCCATACTCATCATGGCTTCTAAAATCTTGTTGGGAAGAGGTATTGGAGCCATTTGTGAAAGTCATCAACTCCTCCCTGATTGAGGGGGCTCTCCCTAGTTTTTTGAAGTATGCAGTTATTTGACCTCTGCACAAAAAAACCTTCATTGGCTAGGGATGAGGTGGCCAATTACAGGCAGCCTCCAATTTCTAGAGAAGGTGATAGAGCAGGGTCCCCAATCTTTTTTTGAGACTGTGGGCACTTTTGGAATTCTGACACAGCGTGGTGGGTGCATCCACAAAATGGCTGCCACAGGAAGTGGAACCTGCCACAGAATAACTGCCACAGTTTGCCTTCAGTCACACAGTGAAAATCCTGGTTCTGTCATGGCAATTGCTGCCACAGCAATTTTTTAAAAGAATCTGCACATCCAATCAGAAATCTTGCTGGGAAACAGGTCCACCTGTCCCTGCCAACTTTTTAAAACACAAGGCCAGTAGTATTATAGATCATAGGCATGTATAGACTGCAGTATTATACTAGTCATGAACATTTCAACTGATGGCTATTTTTAGTGGTAATACAAAGGCAGTTTTGAAAAGTGTCAGTGGTACTTCTCTGATATTAATTTGCTGACCCAGTCCTAGTTACAAGAAGAAGAGTTGGTTTTTATACCCTGCTTTTCACTACCCAAAGGCATCTCAGAATGGCTTACAATCACCTTCCCTTTTTCTCCCCACACAACAGACACCCTGTGAGGTAGGTGGGGCTGAGAGAGTTCTGAAAGAACTGTGACTGGCCCAAGGTCACCCAGTTGGCTTCATGTGGAGGAGTGGGAAATCAAACCCAGTTCTCCAGATTAGAGTCTGTCACTCTTAACCACTACACCAAGCTGGCTCTCTTGGTTATCACAGAAGGCATCTCCATAGAATGCCTGATGTTTGATGCTCACCCTGATATTATAAAACCCTGATATTATAAAACCTTTCTTTTTCAGAAGATTCTTTGTCAAGATAGAATTTTCCAGTGGGAATCTTAGATATGGGGGAGGGCTTAAAGTCATAGGCCAATATGAGATCAACCTGCAGAAGCGATATTGTCGCTATTCTGGAAAAGTGATTGAATCTGTTACACATATTCTCCTGCATTGTGAATTTTATCAAGAAGAAAGACTGCAGTTAATTATTCCACTCCTCTCTCAGGTCATACTACTGAAGTATTATATGAACTTTAGGTCTGAAGTATTCTGGAAATATCTCTTAGAAGATACACAGAAACCTGTAACTTACGCGGTAGCAAAATTTTGTACTGTAGCAATTAGAAAACAAATGTTTTGAATTATTATAACAGATTTTTTGAGCTCCGAGTTTATGATGAATATTAAATGGTTTTAAGAGATGCTGTGATCTTATGTTGGTTTTTGACCATAATAAATATTTACTGACTGGCTATAGGTTAAATATATCAAAATAGGTGTACTGTGGTAAACTCAATATGATCTGGGTATAAAACCTTGCCAGGAAGAGTTACCTTGTCAGTCTCCCTTGTGCAATAACACTTCTCATTTGTATTGATTGAAATGTATTGTGTCCAGTAACAAAGAATGGATGTGAAGATTTCCACTTCGGGCAACCATTGGCTATCTTTGTATGGTATGAACAGCTACCTGCATCTTACCCATAGGGTAAAATTGAAACATACAGATATGCCGGAGCAGAAAAATCTTTAAAGTAACTTGGTGTTTCCCCAATATTTTTGTATTATACAATGTGCTTTTGTATGCAGACATGCAAACTCACAACAGCCTGTGAAAACTTCACAGGGTTGTTATGAAAATAAAGTGGAGGAGAGGAGAGTGATATAAGCCACTTTGGGTCCCCGTTGGAGTATAAATGTGAATGGCTGTAGCAGTTTTTAGTTTCCTGATATGGGCAGCCAAATTGTTCAGTTCTTTATTTTCATACGTAAATATGTAGAGAAATTGAAATCAGCCATCAAGGAGAAATGACAGCCATGGCTTTTCTGTACCAAAGACAATCCCTTTACAGCAAGGACCACAGGAGGAAGAAAGACAAAAACTTTCAGATATTATGTCAATTTGTTATGGCTAGTGCTGCCAAAGGAAAAAGAGGATTTATAACTGTGCAAGCCTAAGAATGCCTTTCAGGGTGTAAGCCCCATGGAATAAAATGGGGCTTACTTCTGAATAGGCCTGATTAGGATTTCTTCTACAGTTACCTAAGGGATTCCCAGTGTTCTGTTTTCTTGCTTGTTTGAATCTATCCAAATTAATGCACTCCAGGTTACAGCTACAAAGTTTTTAAATCTGTGAGTAAAATACTGCAATTCAATCCAATTTTATTTTTGGAAGAATGCCTCAAAAGGAGAACAGAATAGACACCTGCTGTAACCCCCCACCCCATGATCCGAGCCAGGATTTTATTTTGTGGTAGGCAGTCTAACATTTTAAAACATAGAACACCCCCCCATTCAACTTGGAAAATAGATCCTTATGCTTCAAACTAGCAATAATGGGTTTTGTATATGTTGGCATTCTTTCAAAGATAGAAAGAACTTCCTTATAGACTCCATCCAGCTCTAAAGGTCAGGCAGCACATTCCTTTATTAACTTGCTGATAAGATGAAAGCCAGTGATGTGGACTGGCAAGGAGTTAACTAAAACTACATGTCAGGCTCCGATGAATGTATCCTTTAAACATAGACTATACAGTATGCCATCATTTCAGTCTTGCACTTAGATAACCAAGGAGTGGATTTGCAGTCTGTGCCTTTCTTTGAAAGAAACAAAATTCACAGCAGATCATGCTGTGGGTTGATTCGCTGCAGCCCCCAGCTTGCTTCAAATGAAGCGTGAGGTCCCATTGGTTGCGGAGAAAACAGAGAAACGAGTCAAAGGAGAGCAGCTGGCTGTTTTGCCCTGCTGCTCCCTCTCACCTTCAGCCTTCTCCTTCTGGCTGACCCACTCACCCTCCCTGAGGGCAGCATGAAATCAGCAAGAAACAAAACACACACCCTTCATCAGCATTTTTAGAAAATATAAGAAAAGTCACATATATTTCTGCTATGTAACACCTTGTGGTTTTCATTGTCCTTAAGTGTGAAAATCTCTGTGAGCATCTCTGAGGATTCCTGAGAAAAGAGTGAATGCATCTTGCTACGTATTCGAAAGTGGTGCTTAAAGTATAAGGTCACTGTTGACTCTACTTCCTGTATACTGTTCAGCATAAGAATTGTCACTGTCTGCATTCTTAAATTCATACTTCTTAATGATTAGCTCTGGGGAAATTATTTAGTCTTTTGCTTGTCAACATTTTTGGATAAATATCTCCTAGGCTGTGTCAGAGCAGATGATGTCAGAGCAACACTTGGACAAGTATTCTTTCTCCCTCTCTCCCTACAAATTGCATAATTGTTTGCAGCACAGTAATATAACTGGAAACAAATTGTTCTTCTGGAAAACAGCATGGCTTTTCTCCAAGAATCAGAAACCGAGGAAGGAGCAATGTTTGGCTGTGTGTGATCCCAGCTCTGCCCAACTTGTCTGTCTTCTTTTCCCCCATAATTTGTTTGCAGACATCATACTGAAAAACAGTGAACTATGTTTCAACTCATGCTTTGTCATTCATTGAATTGCTGTAGCATTATGGCTGTGAGCAAACCTGTGTACCACGAAGTCTCCAGTTCAAATACTGCCACCACTAGGAACTGATTGGGTGGTCTTAGTCAATCCATGTTCTGTTAGCTGCTGCCTTAGTCTGCAATATGGAGACTTAGTCTGCAATATCTCAGCCTAACCTTGTGAGGAAGGCATCATTACTCCCCTCCCAAGCTCCTTGGAGAAAGAACAGGATAAATATGTCCATAATGATAAACTTAGTGCACAATTGAGCAATCCTGACTTGAGTACACCTTGCACCTTGTTTTGAGGCCATTACTTATGAGAACTTTTGGAGCAGACAAGATTGTCTGGTAGACACTTGAATGTGCCAGCAGTTTACGTTTTGGATTATCAAAGTTAAATTCTTCTAGGAGAAAGGAAGTGTCTCTCGTCAAAAACAAAGAGTTCCTCAAATGTGTAGCATGAGAAGGTTTCAGCATGTGTTACTGTTGCAAGGATAGGGAACCATGTCTGTCTCTCCTTCCTAAAGCAAATCAGGCCTTTGGCTTCTTCACATCATTGTATTCACAATGGTTGGTAAAGTTGATGGGTTATATCCTTGCATTAGAAAGTGCTGACTGAGTGCAGGAATAGAAATGACTGAGGGCTGCCTAGTCTGATTAGGATACACAAATCTGTATCTTTTTGGCAACCTATGCACACTGCAAGACACACATGTGGCAGTATTAGAAGGAAGACTACTAAATTGTATGTTTGTGTATGAGAGAGAGATGCTCTATTGGAACTCTCCATATATAAATCACTGCTAGGGAATTTGGGACTTGTCTGGAAACCATGTAAAGGTAAAGGTAAAGGTTCCCTTGCTCGAAAGCCAGTCGAATCCGACTCTAGGGTTGCGGTGCTCATCTCCGTTTCAAAGCCAAAGAGCCAGCGCTGTCCGAAGACGTTTCCGTGGTCATGTGGCCGGCATGACTAAATACCAAGGCGCACGGAACGCTGTTACCTTCCTACTGAAGTGGTACCTATTTATCGACTTGCAATTTCTTGCTTTCGAACTGCTAGGTTGGCAGGAGCTGGAACTAGAGATGGGAGGTCACTCCATCATGCGGCACCCGGGTCTCGAACTGCTGAACTACTGACCTTCCACAGCCTGCAGTTCAGCGTCTTAACCACTTGAGCCACCGCATCTCCACAGGAAACCATATACAGGCTGCGGTCACACGCAACATTAGCCACACAAGAGATACAGAAGACAAGCGGAGTTTCCGGTCGCGATCTCACCAGCACATCTGGGAAGCGTAGCGCTTCCGTGGCACAACTGAGGCTTCCTGCAGAAAAAGCGCAGCAAAAAACTAGTACCTTGGAGGTACTAGTTTCCAGAAACTGCGGGGCAAGGGCGGGCGTCTGATCGCGTTTCCGGTGGTATCCGGCGCCCGCCCATGTCCCCTTGCGGAAAAGGGTTTTTTTTCCCCCACGTCTCTGTGGATGCGCACACGCACCCAACGGAGCATGCGCATTCGTAGTGTACACAAAAAAAGAAAACCAGTTCGCCGCGCCGCGCGCTTCTTCATTGCGCGCAGGCGTGTGTTGTGATCGGCACCTCTCCCTTGCCATGGAACCTCCACAGTACCTCCACAGAACCTCCACAGTAGGTCTGATCGCTTTACTGCATGTTAGTTTGCCCCGGGGCAAACAGCCACACTTCTCCTCTGCAGTTTCCTGCCCGTGTGGCAGGGGCCACAGTCTAGCTAAGAAAATGACCTGGGATTATCTGCAGTGGCTGCTGCCCACACTCACCCCCTGTGTGAGAGTCAGTCACCACTTACCATCTCTCTGTCTCTGACTGTCCATAGCCAGAAACTAATGCTCCTTCCCTGCTAGTTCCTTGGATTTCTTTACCCTGTGGCAAGGCATGCATATCCAGTGGGGTTTCCCAAATTCTTGCATCTCATGGGAGTTCGGAAAACCCTACTTGGCACATGTAGCTTGTGTCTTTAAAGCTGCCTCAGGAACAACAAGGAAGGAAGCAATATTGGCTACTTCAGTTCCAGGGTTGGGGGGGGGGAGCAGGAACAAGGGGGTGGTAGCTGTGGTGCAGATTGCAGCCTTGCCAGACCTGCCACCCGAGGCCACTGCCTCACCTCATTGTAGAGTCATGGCTATCAGAAGGAAATGGTGAGAGGCATCGTTGGGCCCTATGATTGGCAGGCAGAATGAATCACCTGAATTGGCTAGACTTGAAAGAAATATTGGGAGCCTGGCCTTCTATCACTCTCTGGTTGCTACAGACCACTTACTTTTGTCTGCTGAACTCTAGGCTCTCCTTTCACCCATTTCACCTGCATGTGGTTGTAGATCATGCCCGCAGCTCCAGTTCCTGGACTGAAGGTCCCTGGACTGGAATGCATACCTTCTTAGCCTGGATGTAGATAATGCCACCTTTGGCCCTGGCCTTCTCTAACCTGGAGGACATAAACTTTTAGCAGTCTTCTAAGCAATCTAAGGAAATTAATCTTGTCTCATCTTTAGTTTCTGACAGTTGGCCCAGGAGCAGTTCCCAACCAGTTATTCACAGTACTGTAGTCATACCGAAGATGACTGAACATCCCATAGGAAGGTTTTCAGTGCATATATGTTAGCAAGAGCATTTTGATTTTTCTGCAAATCAGGATTATTTCCTCCCTTCAGAAATGCTATCCCTGATGCAGGGAACCAAAATTAGTAGTCAGGAAGTAAGATATTTGACTAGCAGTGCAATACTATGCAAAGTAGCTGGCTGCACTGTTAAAACTTGTAGGTCAGCTGCTAGTCTCAGTATTCACAGAGCTGATAAACTGAAAATAATCCACCCCATTTTTGAACAATGCTGGAGATCCCCTGGACCTGCTTCTCACAGTTTTTGATTACATAGTGTCTGGCACAATGGGGGTATTGACTTCTGTTTAACTGTTTAATTCATTTGAGTCTTTTCAATATAATAATAATTTAGTTAATCTACAGTAAACATTTACATCCTTACTTTAGGCTTACGTCGATGGCAGGTTTTCTGCTTAGTGTCTCTGAAAAGTAAACTGAATTTTGTTAACATGATGGTTTGAATAAGGAAAATCCACTCAGAGCCGGAATCTAGCAGCTCCCATCTTTCACTGTGTTGAGACAATACACTGCACTCTTAAGACCCAATCATAAAGCCCAGGAAAGTTGAAGGGTGGTTGCCAGCCGATCTTGCTGTGTGGCTGTCAGTTCATTCAGAAGCTACCCGTTGCAAGTGCCTTCAGAACTGCCTTTCTGTTCTTTATATGTGTAAAATAAATGGGGGGGGGGGAAGGGAAGAAAAATGCGGTAAGTGGCCCATGCGAATGTGGCCCAATACTACTCTAGTGTTACACACAGCCCTTTTCAGATTTCCTTACATATATATGCTGAAGGTACATTGAAGAGTGCAGTTTTGCCTACCTGGTCCTGCTGCTTGGAAGATGCAAGGTTGAATCCAGACTAAATTTACCACTAATGGGAGGTATAATTTCTGCCAGTTCCCCCTTCCTGCTGCAGCATGCCTGTGAACAATACTTCAGCAACAGAGAGGAGAGTGGTATTCCATCACCCTGGTTCCCTCTCTCCCCAGCCTCTGTCTGCCTCCCGCTTTGAGGACAAGACCTGGCCTTCTTCAGACAGGCCTTAAAAAGGAGTGTATGGAGCGTTCTCACCTTCCCATCTCCGCTCATCTGAGAGTGGCCAGGGACAGTTGCCTGAGGCCCCCCACTGCTGCTTGGGTGGGGACAGTTGATGGTGGCGGCAGAGGAGCCCAGCACCACCCTAGCAGGCTTGCTGGACTCTTCAGGTGGAGGTGAGCTTGGGGACAGGGAGCCTCTGCCCCCAGATGGAGAGACCGTGAGAAATTAATTTAAACTGAGGTAACTGGCAAGTATCACTGTACAGTTTGGTGTGGAGAGAGCCAGTTTGGTGTGGTGGTTAAGTGTGTGGACTCTAATCTGGGAGAACCGGGTTTGATTCCCCACTCCTCCGCTTGCACCTGCTGATGTGACCTTGGGTCAGTCACAAGCTCTGGCACAGCTGTCCTTGAAAAAGAGCAGTTTGTGTCAGAGTTCTCTCAGCCCCACCCACCTCACAGGGTGTCTGTTGTGGGGAGGGGAAGGGAAAGGAGTTTGTAAGTCGCTCTGAGACACCTTTGGGTAGTGAAGGGCGGGATATAAATCCCATCTCTTCTTCTTCTTCTTCTTCTAAATTGTGACACAGAGAGATTTGGCTTTTATTTTGATGTGTACAGGTTGTTATTTTCTGAGTTGTTTGCCTGCAGTGTGAGAGCGCAGCACTTCTTCAGAGGGCTAAATATGAGTTTGTGACTTGCTTAATATTGTCTCAAATGACAGTTATTGCAAAGGATGACATTAATCTTACAGTTCTGGAGAGCTCTTGAATGGTTGCAAATGCTCTGTAATTTCTTAGGCAGGCTGAGACATCCTCTTAGTGGGTGTTTAATCTGCTTTCTAAAGTAATTATTAGTGGTTTTTTTGGGGGGGAGAAGCTTTCCATGAAATTACAGAGCAGTAAATTTGCACATTAAACCTATCCATCCATGTTGTGAGGTCTTCTTTTTGGCAACGCTAACTACTCACAAGGTTAGAACGTTACACTGTAATCCTGTCCTGATAGATCAAGATGGTTAGCCAGCCGTGTTTGTCTATCTATAGCAGTAGAAAAAAGCAAGTGTTCCAATAGCAGTGACTCATGAAAGCTCATGCCTGGCCACAAATTTTGTTAGTCTTTAAGGTGTTACTGGACACTGGCTCTTTTCTATCCTATCCTGTGTTACTGTAGTCTAAGCCCATTAATTTTGGTGGGTTTAGACTAGAGTAACTCTGCACAGGATCACAGTGTTAGACACTTAACCATTACTTTCAAGCTCCTACCTTACAATTATCAAAATGATTCCTTTTTTCACAGTGGGCTATTACCCAGCTACTGTAATGCACTTGAGGAGAGTCAACTAGGTTATTGGGTCCATCTTTTGCACCTCAGATATGGAAAACAAAAATTGAGAGAGTTCCCAGGCAGTATTGAGAACCCCCCCCCCCAGAACTTAGAATGTCCATGTACTTTTTTGCAGATCCCAACCAAAAGCCTTGTATCATCTGCACTGTTAGATGCCTAGATGCTTTAATCTTTTATTAAGAGCTGCAGATACTCCTGCACTAGATGACTTCCTGTGTAAAGGCTCTGTAGGTGAGTCTTCAGTGTGTTAGTTACTATGGTGGTGGAAAGTGTCATCAAGTCACAGTTGACTTATGGTGACTCTGTAGGGTTTTGAAGGCAAGAGATGTTCAGCGATGGTTACCATATATTTGTATTATTCCCATTTCATCCTCTTCAGATATTTGAGAGTACATAGACTGGGTTTGGGCTTGCTCATGAGATGTGTGTTTTCTCAATTCATGCATGTGTGCTGCGTGCCTGATTAGGACTGGAACTATGGTGCCCATAGAGAAGAGGCTTTGACCTTCCCCCATGTCATTTTTCCAGGCTGAAACAGTTATAGGCCAAAACCATGTGTCCACTGGGATAAATGTGGATTTCCGCAACAGACCCAGTAGCCATGGGAAGTGTTTTTAATTGCTGGTTTTTATTCTCTTGGGTTTTTTAAATGTTTTCATTGATTTTGTGAGCCACTACATTTTTTTTTTTACAGAGAGGTAGCTAATAAATATAAATAAATAGATGTGGTCACCAGGATTGGGTCTCTACTGCCATCTCTCCACCCAGCTGATTTGTTGCCAGCAGCAAGTGGTTCTGTTGTGATCACCTGTGCAGTGAGTTGCAGTTGCCAAGAGTGGAGTGGGTCTAGCCAATAAGGAGGAGTCCCCTTTGACCACCAAAAAGGCAATGTTGGGGATCATGGGATCTGATTGGACAACAGCCATGTGGGATGGGGGCTGTAGTAACAAGAGAAATTAGGTGAGATTGAATGAAAAAGCTGGCTGGATCCAACCCAGTGTCTCATGTTTGGTAAACAACTTTCCCAGTTGCCAGGTGGGGCTGTGGCCTTCCAAGAGACTCTCATAAGACATTGATACAGAAGGGCTTTAGCATGGCTAGACCTTTTGCTTTCCAAGTTTCTGTGGATGGGGCCAGGGCCATATCTATTACAAATCCAACAGCAATTCAGATGCAGTGTATAACTTTAGTACTCACAACAACACTGAGATGTGCAGCCAGACTGCACATAGTAAGTAGATAATTCACAAGGGTACAACTTTTGTCTTATTGAAAGTACAATAGTTGAAAATTCTGCATGCATGAAGGTGCCAGTGAAGGTGGTCTGCCATTCTTTCCAGTTTACATCACTGAAAGTGATGAGCTTGGTCTCTGTAGTTTTTGTATAGTGCTATGTCATTCAACTGTATGGATGTGTTCATGGGATGTTCACAGTCTTTATTCTAGTTGATACCCTGCAGAATGTACAGCTGTTCTCCCTAATGTAAATAAGCTGTCAGCTTCTTTACACACAGTTTCCTTGTCTGTTTTATGCAAATACTTTCAAGGAGCTTTAAACTAATCTTCCCATGATCCCTTTCCATTTTCTTGTTATGCTGAGTCAATATTCAGTCTCAAATATGAAACCTATTGTCTTGTGGCTTCCAGTCTGCTTGCTATAAATATTTGTTTCAGTCTTATGGTTAACAAAGAAGGAGCAACTTGGAAAAATCTCATGGGCAAGATGTCATGTCCTGTTGGGAGAGTTTTTGAAAACAGTGTAGCCATGACAATGAGAATAATTTTTGTGGAGATGTACTTATGTAAATGAGGTTCCATTCGCATGACCAGCTCTACCCATGCCAGCCACAGTTCCAAGGCAGTCTTTCTTCACTTCCAGTCATGGGGTTGGTGAAAAAGGAAGAAGGGGGGTCCCCTCTGTCCACCAAAAAATCTGTGCAAGGGATCACAAGACCTGCATGAACCAAAGCAAAGTGTGATGGGTGTCGTAAGAAGGAGGGAAATGGAGCAAGACTGAGGAGAAGCTGTATCCAACCCATAGATACTATGCACCCAAGAGATATGAATGCAGTCTGGATTTTACAGACCACTGCTTGAGTACTTTCTCCAGCACTCGCAACAGCCTGCCAGAAGCCACGTTGCACTGAATTCTGTATATGCCACCAATCAGAAACCAGCAATTGCTGTGTTCAGGTTGGTGTGTAAGAATGAGCTGTAAAACAAGTGTCAAGTGACAACTGACTTATGGCAGTCCATAGGATTTTCAAGGCAAGAGACATTCAGAGGTAGTTTGCCATTTCCTGTGTCTATGTAGCAACCCTTGATTTCCTTGCAGGTCTCCCATCCAAATATTAACCAGGGCTGACCATGCTTAACTTCTGAGATTTGATGAGATCGGGCAAGCTTGGGCTATCCAAGTCAGGGCAAAACAAAGCTAGATTCCTGTCAAACATTTTCTGAAGTGTGGCTTTTTTGATCATGATTTGTGTTGTGTTGGTTAAGCATGGTTAAGTGTCTAAATGTCTGAGCTAAACTATTCATGAGCCAAACCATGCTTAACCAACGCAACACAAGTCATGATCAAAAAAGCCACATTTCAGGAAATGAAACAAAGCTAGATTCGTGTAACGTTTCCTGAAATGTGGCTGTTTTGATCATGACTTTTGTCATGGCAGCATGGGGATTTGACCAGGGACTGATTAATCAGGCTTTAGCTATAGATCCTTAATTTCTCAGTCTAGCCATAAACAGCATTTGGGCCCGTCCCTCTCAGTTTATCTTCTGAGGATTGGAGGGAAATCCTTGAGTGCTACTCCGAGTCTCTTGGAGGGATTTAACAAATAACGCCTTTTTAAAAAAGGGGGAGATAGGCTCCACCAGACATTTAAAATATGTGTGAAAATGGCCTTTAGTCCTGTGGCTTACTAACACACACATCAGAATGAATGTTGAATATTTTTAATAATATAGACTTCGGGGTTTTTCTAATTATCAAGATAGTTATTGTACATATTTTTAAGTTATGGAATAAAATCTTTTTATTATTTATATTTAAGCTGACTTTGGCCCCATCCTCTCCCTGCATTTGGCCCTGGCCCTTCGCTAGATGCATTCTTGTATTCCTGGGAAATTGAGAAGTCTGCCCCTCTAGTAAAGAGCAGATTCACTGTGTCTAAGGAGCAGAATCTTCAATTAAATGTACCTTTTAAAACATGTTGGCAAGTCACAAAGGGATTTTTTTTCTTGCAACCATGCTGAAGCAGAATGTTCCAGTTTGTAGAAACCTGAGATTGCTGCACTGAGCAAGTTGCCTGCATGTTTATGGAGCTGAAAATGGAAACAGCCTGAGAAATGTTACCCAGTGATTTAAATTTCACCTTGAGCATTTCTCAGGATTCTAAATAAGAACACATTTTGTTGAATGCCTTGATGCATTAAAACCTATTTGGCCAAGTCACTTGCCTGAAGGACAAGGTAAAATCATAAGTGCTCGAGTATGCCAACAGCCTGTCCCTTGATGATGTCCTTCATCTTATTGCTCCAATCTCAGTGGGGTACTTCATCTAGAAGTAAAATGATCTACACCTGTGGCTCTTCCAGTCATGGTCTGGTCCCATTCTTGCTTGCTTTAGCTGACTTTCCAAGAATAGGATTGTGTCTAGCATGTCTCAATATGAGCAAGGTTTCTCCAAAAAGCGCCTTTGTATAAATATTCTTTCACAATTGTCATCAACCTTTATCACCAGTAGACTTTAGATCTAGTTTTGAATCCTGGTTTGGCATCAACCAAGAAACCCATCACAACTAACTGGGGTTTAATCAAACCATGGTTCCTAAAGCAGCTTAGGGCATAAAACAACAACAATAATAGACCGCTGTGTAGAAGAAAATAGGCCCTACTGAGTCTAGGAAGTCCCTGGTGTGCTCTCCAGAAAACCAGAAGTAGAGGAAAGTACATAGGCATGGGAGAGAATACACTTGCAGGTCTTCTAGGGGAGGTACAGAAGGATGAACTGATGGCAGCTGTGCTGGTCCAAAAACAAAAATCCAAAACCCCACATATTACTTCATATACTTAGAATTACCAGGTATTTTCAACAAAAATACTAGACACACTTGATAAAAATTTGTTGACATATATATATATATATATGTGTGTGTGTGTGTGTGTATACACACATGTATGTATATATACATACACATGATTAAAAATGTACTGTCCCTTTAATCCTCAATGAGCTCAGTGGTGCTCAGGTAAATGTGCATAGCTATGCAAAATATAAAAATGCAAGGCAGATACCCTGTCTACATACTTCCCTTCGAAGGACTCACTGCCTTCTAACTATCCAACCTCTCCCCCATTCCCCAACATTCTTTTTTCACTTTTATTTAGAAGATTCAATCCTGCCACCATGTACCCCCCACAGTCAACTGGAACCAATACAGGAAGTTGATTGGTTGGCCGCAAAAGTCTTTTCCTTTCCAACTTTCCTGAGCCAAGCCAACAGGATTTCTCCAGGATAATCCTGCATGGATACTGAGTGGCAGGGCTTTTTTTGTAGAAAAAGTCCAGCAGGAACTCATTAGCATAATAGGCCACACCCCTGACTGCACAGCTCATTAGCATATTAGGCCACACCCCCATGCCTTCCCTTGGCTTACCCGGGCACCCTGTGACTACGGGGAGCCCAGGCAAGCCGGCTCTTGGAGGGGGAGGGGAGGCAGTTTAAACTGCCTTCCCTTGGCTTGCCTGGGCATCCCATGGCTGTGGGAAGCGCGGGCAAGACAGCCCTCAGACAGGCCAGGGGAGGCACGGGGAGGCATTTAAATGCCTCCACAATCCTTTCAGGGGGGGCCCTGGCCTGCTCGTCTCAGAGTCACCGGCGGGGTGTGTGTCATTCTCCAGGCCTTCCCTCTGTATCTACGCATGTGCAGAGGTTTTGGCTGTAGTGGGCGTGGTCAACTCTGAAGCCAGCCGGAACTCCGTTCCTGTGCGTTCCTGCCCAAAAATAGCCCTGCTGAGTGGTGATTTTGGTTCCCTTTAAAACTGTGATGGAGAACAATGGAACTGGTTACTGGTGCTTTATTAAGCCACAGAGGAAAGAGCGCATGGAGCATGGCTGCAGTGATTTTCAGGGTAACTTAAATAGAAAATACTGGACATTTATATGTCCAGTATTTTCACAGTTTATTTAATGAACAGAAAGGGAAAATACTGGACTGTCTGGTTCAAAACTGAACACCTGGCAGCATTACATGTAATACCACTTTAAAACTCCACATAATACCTTTTGTTAGAGGACCAACTGAATGACACCTAACAGTGTACAAGCTTTTGAGAACTTTTTGTATCATTTGGTTGGTCCTAATAAAAAGTACTACATGGATTGTGTTCTGGGTTTATGAGGTATAGAAGAGCCTGCCTTGGAATTAATGGGCTGGCTGTGACCATGGTGTGTTTATTTTAAATCAAGAAAAAAGTGTTTATTTCAGGCAACTTTCCCATTGGTATTTCACATATTTCTTAAGCAGTAATTTATTGGTTGACCTAGCCACTAAAATAAGTTAATTACATTCAAAAGAGGCCATGTAGAATACACTATGTGTAATTGTATAACTTGATAATTTTACTATTTTAGGACATTTTACAGGGTACACTGCTTAGTTAATGGATAACTTTGCTTAACTCTGTGCACCAGGAAAGTTGCAGTGTATTAAAAATATTGGTGGTGGAAAATGCCGTCAAGTCACACCTGACTCATGGTGACCCCAATGGGGTTTTCAAGACAAGAGACATTCAGAGGTGGTTTGCCATTGCCTACGAGGCAACGGACATCAAACTGAGCAAACTCCAGAGCACGATGGAAGACAGGAGGGCCTGGCGTGATGTGGTCCATGGGGTCGCGAAGAGTCGGGCTCGACTGTGCGACTGAACAACAACAAAAACCTCTGCAGAGCAGCCCTGGCCTTTCTTGGTGGTCTCCCATCCAAATACTAACCAGTGAGTGCTGCTGACCCTGTTTAGCTTCTGAGATCTGGTGAGATTGGGGTAGCCTGGCCATACAGGTTGGAGCATTAAGGATGTTAGCTAGAAGCAGATCACCCACCACATAAATCACTTATATTTTAATAAACTAAACAATCATGGATGTTACATAAACCTTTCTCATACCAGCCTCTTTTGTCTGTCTTGAAGTGAGATTTTGTATCCACCAGCACCCTCCACCCCCATACAACCTGGAACAGGCATACAAAACTTTTCTTTCCTTTTCCAGTGCCCAGCCCTTGTGTCCAAACAGAGCCGGTTTGGTGTAGTGGTTAAGTGCGCGGACTCTAATCCGGGAGAACAGGGTTTGATTCCCCACTCCTCCACTTGCACCTGGCTGGATGGTCTTGTGCAAGTCGTAGCTCTCATAAGAGCTGTCCTTGAAAAAGAGCAGTTTCTGTCAAGAGCTCTTTCGGCCCCACCTACCTCACAGGGTGTCTGTTGTGGGGAGGGGAAGGAAAAGGAGTTTGTAAGCCGCTCTGAGACACCTTTGGGTAGTGAAGGGCAGGGTATAAATCCAATCTCCTGCTCCTGCTCCTGCTCCTGCTCCTCCTCCTCCTCCTCCTCCTCCTCCTCCTCCTCCTTCTTGTCTGATGAGACCAACTAAGTGTCCAGGCTTTCCTAGAAGCAAAAACCAGTCATTGCTAGGCATAGCAGTATATTTTTCATAACAGGAAAGGAAATGTCCTTGCTTATTTATAGTGAGTACACATACAACAGAACTTGAAGTATGAGCAAAGCTCAGGTAAAGAGCATACAAAAGGAGGATACACGATTACCCAGGTGGGCATACTGGACAGTTCTTCTAGATATAGCATCAATTGCCATCAATGACAGTAATGGCCTGCTAGTCCCTGGCCCCGTTTCAAGTTCAAAGCAACCATATGATACATGCCATATAGAATCATAGAATGTTAGAGTTGGAAGGGACCTTGCAGGTCATCTAGTCCAACCCCCTGCACTCTGCAGGAGCATAGCCGAAAGATCGCCCTACAACATACCCAAAAGATGGTCGTCCAGCCTCCGCTTGAAAACATCCAGCGAAGGAGCATCTACCAGCTCCCGAGGCAGTCTGTTCCACTGCTCAGTAACTCTTACAGTTAGGAAGTTTCTCCTGGTATTTAGCTGGTAACGACTCCCTTTTAATTTCCACCCATTAGATCTAGTCTTGCAATCCGGAGCAAGAGAGAATAGATCCGCTCCATCTTCTACATGACAGCCCTTCAGATACTTGAAGACTGCAATCATGTC
>NW_015171535.1:596896-612949 GCF_001447785.1 Gekko japonicus | reverse complement strand
ATCTGTGCCTTTGATTTTTTGTACCTAAGTGTAAGACTTTGCACTTATCTTTATTGAAATTCATTTTATTTGTCTCAACCCACTGTTGAATCCTGACTCTGTCTTCTTCAGAATTAGCAATCCCACCCAGATTCATGTCATCTGCAAATTTGATAAGCATTCCCTCTATGTCTTTCTACTCGTCATTTATAAAAACATTGAACAACACCAGGCCCAGGACCGAGCCCTGCAGCACTCCACTTGAGACTTCCTTCCACGTAGATGCAGAGCCATTTACGAGCACTCGTTGGGTACGATTTTTCAACCAACCATGAATCCATCCAACGATTGCACCATCCAGCCCACACTTAACCAGCTTATTCTCAAGGATATCATGAGAAACTTTTTCAAATGCTTTACTGAAATCTAGATACACTATGTCCACAGCATTGCCAGAGTCAATCATTTTAGTAACTTTGTCAAAAAAGGAGATAAGGTTGGTCTGGCATGACTTATTCTTGATAAACCCATGCTGGCTACTACCAATTTACTCATTCCATTCAAGGTGCTCACAGACAGAGTGCTTCATAATCTGCTCTAGGATTTTCCCAGGTATTGATGTCAAACTGACAATCCTGTAATTTCCCGGGTCCGTCGTTTTTCCCTTCTTGAAGATCGGGACAACATTCGCTCTTTTCCAGTCTTCCGGCACAACGCCAGTACTCCAGGAAATCTCAAAGATTAGAGCCAGAAGCTCTGAAATAACATCTGCAATTTCTTTTAGCACCCTGGGATGCTAGAGCCAGAGGCTTTGAAATAACATCTGCAATTTCTTTTAGCACCCTGGGTTGCAAGCCATCCAGCCCTGGAGATTTGAAAGTATTTAAGGCAGCTAGAGGCTCTCTAACCATCTCCTTACTTACTCTGGACTGGCAGTTCCTCTTTCCTTCATATGCCCTGCATTTTTCAGTTTGTATACAGCTCTCCTAACAGTTAAAGACCGACAGAAAGTGAGAGTTAAGTAATTTCGCTTTGTCTTCGTCCTTTGTTAAGGCGTGACCGTCTTCCCCTAGCAATGAGCTTACCCCATCCCTGTTCTTCTTTTTGCTCTGAACATAGGCATAGAAACCTTTCTTGTTATTTTGAGCATCCCTTGCAAGCCTCAGCTCCATTTGCACTTTAGCCTTTCTGACACCATCCCTAGAGATTCGAGCCTGCTTCTTATACTCAATCTCAGTCATTTGTCCCTCTTTCCATTTCCTGTACATTTCCCTTTTTGGTCTCAGCTCTTCAGAGAGTTTCTTGTTCAGCCACCTCGGCTTCATTACCCATCTCCCACCTTTCTTTCTCACTGGGACAGTTTGCAATTGTGCCTTAAGCACTTCATTTTTCAGCATCTCCCATCTTTCCTGTGCAGATTTCCCCCTCAAAATTTCCAACCACGGTATCCTACCTAATATTTCTCTGAGTTTTATCTACGCCAAATAAATCAATTATTTATATTAAGTCAACATTTATCATCTTGATCTTTAAATATATTTTCCCCATGATTCTTTATTTAAATAGAAAAATAGCCTGTAGCTCAGTGCCAAACTACATGTGATATTGGAGATCTATGAGTAGATACCCACACAGTAATGTAGCTGCAGAAAGCAGCTGGGGTATGTGTGTGGCAATGAGGACTTGGGTAACAGTACTTGGGGAAAGGGAGTTTATTTCTTCCTCCCTGTGCCATTTGCCCAGAATATGACTCTTATAGCTAATTTAAACTCCAGAAAGGGGTGGGGGGAGATCGGCACTGGCATGATTCAAGAACCTGTCTTTATTCCTTTAAAGCAGTAATGGGGCATTTTCTAAAAGGGGAATGGTCTGGGACAGTTAAGCTTCTGCAGCACTGTAATTCTGGTAAATACTATACATCGATACACACACGGCACACAGGTGGTTGCTTCTTGCTGCTAAATTGTTTGTATGTGGTATGCGACTACAGATTGCTACCATTTCCTGTGTTTGACAGAGGGCCATTGATTCAGTTTTAAGAGATAGCAGGTCGGATCCTAAGCTTTCATTCTGCTAATGGTGGAGCTTTCTTCTGGTTCAGGAAGCCCTCTCCTGATGGGACAGGTCCATTCAGCCAGACTCCTTGAGCTAGAAGTTCCATCATTAGGGGAATGGAATCATAGGATCCAACCATACAAGTGCAGGTTTAACACCCTAATATTCAGATTTTAAATTTATCTGAGCCTAATGTGCTGACCTCTCGTGCTAGCCTTGAGTTAATGTACTCAGAGAAGAGGTTGTCTGGCTGTCAGTAATAGGAAGGCGAGCAGATCCATCTTGTTCCTTTGGATGTGTGGGGGGAGCAAGCTTTACAACTCCTAAATATTTCAATGGATAAAGCATATTTCCTGTTATTAATTAAATAAAACAAGCTTTGCACAGCCTTAATTCAAGACTGAGATTTGTTAACTGTATATGTGTCCCTGAATATTACTCCTTATCACAACAGTTGTTATTGTAGTATCCTCTGAGGCAAGGTGGGTGGCGATGCACTTACTTGTCCTGCTTCAGATCACCCTTTATTCCTGCTCGCCTTCCTATTCCAGCACACAGGAATTTCTGGTGGCTTCAACAACAGGTCTCTTTATTGCTTCCAACTAGGAGAGAACACTTCCTGATGGCGAACACTAATACACAAACTGGGAGACTGCAACCAACACCCAGAACAAGACCTAAGTGATGCCCTCCTATAAGGGCCTGGGGAATGGATGGACAAAAACTAGTTTTTGAAGGTGCACTTGAAGTGTACACATACATACATCATATCCCTTTTCAGGCGAACACTTATTTCTTACTGATTAACTGCCGTCTTATCACAACTGATTGAGTTTTAGAGAACTGTCCCTTTAAATAAGAGAGTTCTAAGTGTAGAGCCAGTCTGGGCACAAGACACGGATCATAAATATTTTGGCAGCTGCCTTCCAGTACTTGATGTTTAGTAACTGTATTTCCTGCAGTTGACAAAATAGGTTGCAGTCTACAAGTGCTTACACTAAAAATAAATTTAGAAATTGATCTCAAGGGTAGTACAAGGCTTGTTTCTTTACCTCTCAGGAATTTTAGCTTTTTTTTATTAACAGGAAAGAAAATTTTTAGATGTCACAGTTCTGGAGATTAGTTTGTAAATTTAGTATCCATCCATTTGAAAGGCTTAGAATCCTCCCAGCAAATACAGAGAAAGTTGAATTCTTTTTTAACCTCAGCCATTTTTAGAACCATTGTATAGTTTTTGTTGGCTTTAAAACAGCCCTAATAAATAGTGAATGATGAAGTTATTTATTTCTTAATATAGTTTTTTTAAATCTTTACTTCTGAGATCAAGTTTTCAAATATTCAGATGTCCCAAACAAACTCCAGTTTGTTCACAACAAGAACAACCCTGGTTTATTCTTGGACTTGCTCAACCGCCCCCCTCATGCATGGGGCTGAGCCTGAAGACATCCTGGTTTAGGAAGACTTTGATCACATGACAATTTGCCCTGATATCTGAATGCAGATGATTTCACGATTTGTCGGTGGTTTCCTGCCCACAAAGTGCAATCTTTAACCACAGTTTAATCCAAGTGGAATGGGAAGGGAACATGAAAGCCCAAGAATAAACCAGGCTTATTGTCATCACAGCCATACCAGACTTCTTTTGTGGTGTTTGAATACAACTTGAAAGAGGTGGAACTGGCTTTTGTGGGCTGTAAGAGGTGTTTCTGGTTCATTTCCGGGGACTCAACCAATAACCTATATTGTGAAGTCAATACAGACTTCATTTATGGGACTAGGATTACTGAGTTCAAGCATGTAACAGCTGGAGTGCTGTTGCTGCCAAGTTCTGTGTCAACATTCAAATGACATCCTTGCCAGTAAGTCACATTTTCTTGTTTATCTTCCCATCACCTTCAACTTGTTGAGCCGGGAATAAAGCATTCTTTCCCTGTGCTTTGTGTTCTGTGTTAATAAAGTCTTGTATGATATGCATTGTATGCTGAGTGAGAAAAGATTGTTTCCAAAGATCCCTTTTCTGAGATATATTTGTACAAAATATTTGGAATCTCTTTGTTTCTGCCATAGTTTGAAATGTGTTTGATGCTTGTGTGTAAACATTAGAAACGTGGATAATGAACCAAATGAAAATCTATGCATGAGTGGATGGCAGCCATCTCTGCATGCTGACTTCTGGTCATGTCAGCCCCATATGTGGTGGTTGTGTGCATTCTGACACATATACAGGGTTCAGCCTGGGTGAGCTTTTGATTCACAATATGGATGGAATCCTGTGTATGCCAATTAGATGCCTAAGGCCACCTCTACTGCTTGAGATGGCTGGAGTTCATCCTGGCTTGCTTTTTTCCTCCTGCTGCTGCTTATTGAAAAGTCCATGTGAAAAGCCCCTAAGTATTTTGCAAAAAACAGCTTGCTTATTATGTGGGCAATTCTGTTCAGTGGGCCTTAGGAAGGAGGTTGGACATGATTGCAAAACCGCAGTGCTTGGGATGGATTCTTTACAGGGCTCATCATGTAAATGGACCCCAGGCTGAGGAATGTTTTTGATGCCTCCTCCAGGGTTGCGAAGAGGGGAGCACTGGGAGGACAAAATTCATGGGGCCCAATTTAACTGGAGGACCCCTGAAGCCAGCATCATGCTGCATGCAGCCAAATGCATTTCCAGTGAGTTCCCCCAGCCACTAGGGGCGCAGGGAAGTCTAAACACAGGTAAAGGTGCTCTGACTATTAGCTAAACAGGCCTTTCTGCAAGACTGAAGCAAAGTTGCCTAACAGATCTGTCCAAGCCAGAACTGGAGCAAGACAAGATAGCACAATGATAGTTGCTACAGTAATTGTCAACCTAAAGCCTGCTAACAAGTAATTGCTCTCATAGTCTAGCCTTTCTGTCTTCCTTTGCTTGCCTCCAGCTCAGCCAGATCTTGCAAACCAATAGTTATTGTGCTGCAGCAAGATAAAATAACCTTTCCCTCTCTTTTCCTTAATTTCTGTCCTTCTTTTTCACCCTTTTCTCATTAATTTCTCTCTCCTTCCACCTAATTTTTCTGTGTGTCCCCCCATTTATTTTCAGAACTTGGTCTCAAGTCCTTCTTTATCTTGCTTGGCAACAGAATGTGCTTAATAATGGTATAGTAGTACACTTTTGTTACTATTATATTTCCCCTTAATCTAACTAAGTTGCAAAAGGATGCTTTCCCCCTCCTCCACCCTTTACATGCAAGGTAATGGAACATTAATCTATTTTAGTAGTTATACATGTGGAACAGAAGTTAGATCTCCCAGTTCAGGTACTGGGTTGTTATCACTGTATTGGTGGAAGATGTAATAGCCCTTTGAAAGGATACTTTGGTATATGACAACGATGTGATCTTTTTAATGCCTTTAAAATTAGATTTATAACAAATGCCATATTCAGTCTTTCTCCACAATGGAAATCCAAGGCTGCATTGTTCTCCAGCCTTCCATTTTATTCTCACAACAACCCTGTGAGGTAGGTCTGGCTGAGAGTGTATCACCCAGAAACCTCCTATGGGAGACTGGGGATGCGAGTATTAGAGTCACACGCAGGTTGCTTAAAAGCTCTCTTATTACATGTTGGCTATAGTGAAGATAACCTGGTTCAGAGTGTTCTAATTCACTTCATTTTTGCACTGCAACTTCCAGCATCATTCTGGGGCTGGTGGAAAGTTTTCAAATATGTAGGATTGTTTTCTGATGAGTTATACCTGCCACAAACAGAGACCCTGAGCTTCCACTGCAGATATCATGAGGGGATTGTCTGGAGATAACCAGGGGCAGGATGTTCTCATGCCTTTCCATTTTGGCCTCAGAACAATTGTCCTGAAGCTGGTGGCCAATTTTGAGTCTCCTGGTTGTATTCTCTGATGAGTTATGCCTGCTAAACTGTACATGGTAACAGCAAGCAACGTGAATTGTTTAAGATATTTGGTTTCTATCAGGGTGATGGGGGGATGTAATCTTTGTCTGGGGGCCCATGGTGGTTCTCAGCATTCCTATCCTCCTCCATTTGTTTGGCTTCCAAATACCTTAATTTTTTCTTTGCATTCGTTGTCCATTTCATGACTTTCATGCATGATTCAAATGCATGATGTAGCACTGTCAAATGAACATGGTGGTGTTTGATACTTACTAATTTCATAGTAATAGCACCATCACTCACATGCATGCTGTTTCCCGAATGGACAGTGGCACCGATGTCAATTTCCTTTTTTTTTTTTAAACCCCCGAAAGGGTATTTTTATTATTTTTCATAAGACTATTAACTACAATGAAAAATATAGGAGGGGGGACTACAACTAAGGGTAAAGGAAAGATACCCACACTAACTAAAATCCCAAGAGTAGGAGATCCTTTCCATGTTAGTCTGAATGTTAGTAATACAAGTGTTAGTGATGCAATATACTTGTGAAGTTCTTGTTTAACACAGCTTCTATAATAGTAAATATTTATGAGAGTACTTCTTGAGCATCTTCTTTACTTCAAAGAGCAATTTACAGAGTCCTTCTGCCCTTACTTCGGTTTTCTATCCCTAAAGTCATACACAGTTTTCGTTGCTCCCGCTCCACCGGCTTCCCCCACAGAGTCCTCATCCATTCCTGAAGTAGCAGAGTCACTTGACTTGGTTTCTTCATCTTTAAGTTCTTCCTCCGGCCCAAGCTGACGTCTCAAGAATTCCTTAGCTTTAAAGATGGAGTCAATCTTCTCTCTTTTATCGTTGACTTTAAAAATTACACATTCAGGAATCGCCCACCTGTACTGAATTCCATTAGTTTGAAGAAATGAGATCAATTCCCTGTAGCCTTTCCTCTTTTGACGAATTTCAAATGGAATATCTTTTTAAGTCCGATGTTGTCAATTTCCCAATGAATAAGAACAAAGCTAACAATACAACACTGGTCACACAAATCAATTTTCCAGTTTTTACAAGTGAAGGTGAACTGTTTGCCCTGTTCATTTCAGCTGTTGAGTAGATAACACTTGACAGGAGTCCAGATTGCCTGCCCATAAATCCAGCCCTGATTCCATATACAAAAAGTTTATATCTAAAAGTGATTCACCCAGAGTGGAAAATGTCTCTTATTAGCCCATTTCTTGGATGTTATAATGTCAGGAACTTTCTGTGGTGTTGTAACTAATCTATATAACCTGTCCGTCTGGCATTGAGTGACATGTGTACATATCAAACCACTGGCAATTCCTGATGTCTGCAGAGAAGTGAAATCATATTTGAATTTAACCTGGTACAGCTTTCTACAGAACTTAGAATATATTTGCCTTGCTTAGCCAAAATGTGCTCAGGTACCTGCAGTTTGAAACATTTCAGGTGTTCTCTACAATTATCTTTGCACTGCAGGCCTCATGCAGTTTTCTCCTTGTCAAATATTTACGTTGTCAACAAGGGGCCCTCTGCTCTATGCATATCTGCTCTGGACAGATGATTTTATATTGTATTTATCTTACTTCAACATTTCACTGGTTAGACATTAACCTAAATTAAACAGGCCTTTATCTGGTCTGTGCAGAGTTAGTGAAAGTTTTCTCATCTATGCAGCAGCCAGCCATACCGGGTAACCATTTTGCTCTTTTCTTGAAGCTTGCCTTCAGTGGCTTTGCCCAGGCCAAATTTACCTGGGCAGACATGTTTGAATCAATGGCTGTGCTGTGCAGCCACACCTCATTTTCCTCAAAATGGAAGCTTTAAAACAGAAATGAGATGAAGGATGGCTCTGTGCAGAGTTTCTGCCAGAATACAGAGATAAAGCTGTCCAAAGATGTTAGTGCAAAGGGGTAAAGATGTGGTTGTGGAGTGCATCTAATATAAGACCTGCAGAAGAGTGGTCTTTTTTGTGGCCCTTTGTGCAAGAGACTGCCAGTGGGCCCATTGTACCTTCTTCCCCTTCATTGGAACCACAAGGATATGCATTATATCTGCAATCATTATAATTATATAGGTCATTATTGTTCTCCCCCTCTTGCAGGTGGGATACAGAGACAAAGAGTGGCTAGTCCATTCAGGGCTGGGGTGAGATTTGAACCAGTGGAATCAAAGTAGCTTTATTAAGGCCCCTGCCACACGGCAGGGGAAAAGCCTCTAAAGGCGTGGCTTTTAAAAGCCGCGCCAACGTTGAGACGCCGCGGCGGGATCCCACAGATCCCCTGGCCGCGGCACCTTTTCTCCCCGGCACGATCAAACGCTGGGGAGAAAACACGGCCCTGACCAGGAGCCGGCCGAACTGCGCATGTCGGAGCATGCGCAGTTCGGCTATGGGCCGGGGTTGTGCCGGCGCAAGAACGCGCCGGCGATCAAACGTCCGGCTTGCCGCGCAGCTTCCCCTTGAACCACCAAGGTAGGTGGTTGCAAGTTGAGGTGGATTTTCGCGAGGAAGGGCCAGTTCGGGGACGGAAGCACGACGCTTCCCAGATGTTGTGGTGTGATCGCGCCGGTTTGATCCGCCCCCGAACTGTCCCGCTCCCGGCCCAAATCGCCTAGTGTGAATGGGACCTAAGAGCTGTATTCCCCTTGCTTCACAACCTTTTAAAATATATGTCTATATTTGAAGATTCTAGGACGCAAGCCAGAACTTCAGGAAGGCGATGAAAATGATGATGAAGCTGCTGATATCACCAACAGGAGAACTGCTAAACTGTACATGGTAAGAATGGAATCTTCTTTTCCCAAGGCTATGTTATAGTTAATATATGAACAGTGCCATCCTGAGCAGAGTTGTACCCTTCTAGATCCATTGAAATCAATGGGTTTAGAAGGGTATAACTCTGCTTAGGATGACAGTGTAAATCTGCTGCTCAGTTAGTGACAACTTAGTCTTATGCTGGAAGCCATGAGACATAAATGGGGAAAGATGGAGTAAAGTTGAAAAAAGGAAGGGCAGCTTGATCCTATAAGGCACTGGTTTGGATCCTTCCTAGAATTGGAGGTCTCTCGCAGGATGAGGGGATAGGTGAAAATTGCACCACCCTGAATCTTTAGAAATCTATGCTGCAAAGAATACACGTTCCAAGGTGGCATCGGGAAGGGGCATTATTTAGGCTACTGTATTAAATTAGTCATATTTTGTTACTGATCTTTGGTATTTTTGTATATTCTGACTCAGTCTAACCTATAGCTTGTTCACAATTTGTGTTTTGTAATTTCGTAATGACCAATGGCTAATTACAATAAACTAAACTGAAACACAAATCTGTGTGGAATTCAAGCCACTACTTTGAGGTATAAACTCTTAGAATCAGGCATTAGAGTCCTGTTGCTGTTTCCTGCCATAGCTAGGGTGATGCTTGGGACTGTTCTGATGCTAGCGTAGAGCAGCCACCTTTTAATTGCGGAAGTGATGTAGAATCCAAACGTGTAGTTGCACTTCTGTCCAACATAAAAACAAAAATTTTAGAGTAAAAATATTGGGGGGGGGCATATAAAGGAGCAATTTGCTAGTTCTTGTTGCTGTTTGGTTTTTTTACTCTTATGTTGCCAAAGAGTATAATTTCATTGTTCTGCAACATCAGGGCAAACACACACACCCCATTTAAAGATGTGTATATTTTCTGGCATTTATGGGGAAAGTTTTAAAGGACAGTATTTAATAAGCTCATTTTTACATTTAATAGTAGCACTGTTGTTCTATGGAAAAGCAATAAATACTTGTCTTTCAGGGAAGACATTTATTTCATTTTTTAAAAAATGTCTATAAATTGCAAAGGAATAAGCATTTTTCTTGCTCAAAAATCTAACACCTTCTTTCTGAAGTTCTCCTTTCTTAATGGAAGACAACTGAACCCTGTTGGTGGAGTAATTAACACATAAATGGTGCATGACCTGATTAAAGAGTAGATA
Source organism: Gekko japonicus (assembly GCF_001447785.1). NCBI lineage: Eukaryota > Metazoa > Chordata > Lepidosauria > Squamata > Gekkonidae > Gekko > Gekko japonicus. The sequence goes on along the minus strand of NW_015171535.1, from coordinate 603,048 downwards.
GAAGGTTTAGTTAGGAATTAATATAGATAGGAAAGAGAAGAGACAGAGATAGGTTCCTAACTACATCTCTAGCTGAGAGAGAGGGTAAAACTGAGCGTGGCACTTTCGAGAAGAAGGGGGAAATTGCCCTAAGAGTCGCAATCTGGAGACAGACAAGGAATGACACTTAACAGGAGGGAAGGTGCTGACCTCAATATCCTATCTAATTGCTTCTTGCTGCTCCCTGTGAGGTCTTCTTCTCTTCTTTTTTGTACACCAGACATTGCCTTTTCGAACAAACCAAACCCAAGGGCCTAATGGAACCATGGAATAATAACCAAGTAGAATTGGGGGGATCCTACTATCCCTTGGACAGCATTGTAGCTGCAAAGACTGGAACAAAGCTGTACTAAGCATCACAGAATCTCTGAAAACTGTTGTCTTCTGGAAGGCACGATGCAGCCTGAAAGCTCTGCCTTATACCCTAAACATTAGATCAGATGTAGAGTTGCCAGGTCCAATCATCGTACCAGCGGGGGGATTGGGGGGCATTCTGGAAGTGTGTGGGGACATTGTGCAACATTTATATGTCACCCAGAAGTGGCATAGGCATGCCAGTGACATCAGGGGTGTTGCTCTGGTTTTTGGGCAAAACTCTATGGTAAAATTGCCCTCAAACTATAAAGTTTTGCCCCCAAATCAGAGCATCACTCCCCCTATGGCACTTCCAGATGACAGTGCGTCGCGCATGACATCGCTGTTTTTTGGGGGGGATTTCCTCCTGATGGCCATCTGGCCACTGGCAGGCAGGAGCCCATGAAAATGGGGGATCCTCCGCCCTCACCTGGGGAATGGTAACCCTAATCAGATGTGATCAGTGGTGCTACTTGATCTGTGCAGTTTAAGCTAATCTATGATGGCAGGATGTCAGGCCATTTTTATATAAATGCTCATGTAACTAGTTTGTGATGTGGTCTGTATCAATATGGGGGGGGGGAGGATGCTGCAGAGGGAACTAGTTTTTTGTGGAGTTGTTCATATCATTTAAATGGGGACAGTCCATCTGAAAAGCTTCATTTAGGCTCTGTTCACAGAGCGAATTTGCCCCGCGGGAGGGACGGCTTGCCTGCAGATTAAAGCTGTGCAATCATACCTGAACATCTGGGAAACATCGCACTCCCGTCTCTAACCCTCAGCTTCGGCCCGAAGACGCGGATTTAAAAGCTACCGGGAACCATGTACTGTTTCCCGATAATGCACGGTGCGTGCGGGCGTCTGATCAGGAAGCGGTGGTAGCCCATCAAAGCCAGCGCCCGTTGGCATTCCACGCATGCGCACAAACGCCTTGCTGCTGTGTTGCTTAGTGTGGTGTGATCGGCTGCCGGAGGCTTGGGCATGGAGCCTTGAGGGACGGTGAGATCGCGCTACCGCGCGTCTTTTTGCTCCGGCTCAAAAAGCCTCCCGTCCCCTGCGGATTATCCCGCTCGTGTGACCGGGGCCTTACTTGGCTTTAATTTTGCCATCTCTTGGTTTAGTTTTTACTGTATCTGACACTGTAGTGACAACTGAGAAAAGATCAGTATATTATACTGTGAGAAAAGAAGCCAGCACAATCATGAAGCATAACAGCACAGCTCCCTCTTTTGGTAAGAAAGTGGGATGTTTTGTGTACTTTCCTGAAGTAACTGTGGTAGGGATAGCAAAGTATTAGCATATTGTGTATTTGCGTGTGACAAAAACAGTTTTAAAAGAAGGGGATCACATTAAGATGCACATATTCAGACATAATACAGCTAAAACAGTACAGTGTCATTCAACTGGAAACTATTACTTTACACTGAGAGTGATTAAAATTTGGGATTCACTGCTAGTGGATGTAGTGATGCCCACAGCAATAAACAGCTTTAAAAGGGGATTAGATAGATGCATGGAGGGTAAGTCTATCAATGGCTACTAGCTATGGTGACTGAGGGAACCTTCACATTCAAACACACTAAACCTCTGAGTCCCAGAGCCAGGAGGCAGCATTAGGGGAAGGCTTCAGCTTCTGTGCCCTGTTGCTGGCCATTCAGAGGAACTGGTTGGCCACTGTGTGAGACAGGATGCTGGCCTAGATAGACCATTAGTCTGATCCAGCAGGGCTGCTCTTATGTTCTTAGGAAACAATCTGTTTAGTTAGAATCTTTAGCAAGTATTTGACAAGGCTTTCCCCCCTCTTTCTGAACTGTCAGATGCTGATAACATCAAATAACTATACTAAATTACTATCAGTTGAGATTCACTTTCTTCTTGCCTCTCTGTGGGAGCAACTAGATGTAATGTCAGAGGTCTGTGAGGTTTAAAAGGCCCTGATCAGGATTGACACTGCAGTGTGAGGTGGTCGTAGAGATGGTGAACCCTTTCCTCTTGTATAATTTTCCTCATAAAAATTTGGTTCTCACAAGCTAAGATTAGCCCTGATATGAAAAAAACCCTATTATGGCTATAACAGCTTTGGGGGGGGGGGGGTAAGCACTTCTCCCTCATCCTGCACTGCAGCTGTGATCCAAACTTCCCACCCCACCTGCTTAAAAGCACCTCAAAAGACCCAACCGTGGATGGATCTCCCCGTCTCATCGAGTTCTGCCCTTGGTACTTCTACAAAGCTCCCCTGTTCCCCTTCTCTTCCTTATAATTCTGTGTAGTCACTCCCATTTTCCTCCCATTGTCTGCCATGGAAAACATCATTTACAGTAAACTCACACTAGGATACTTGTTCCATAGTAAAGGTAAAGGTTCCCTTGCTCGAAAGCCAGTCGGGTCCGACTCTAGGGTTGCGGTGCTCATCTCCATTTCCAAGCCGAAGAGCCAGCGCTGTCCAAAGACGTTTCCATGGTCATGTGGCCAGCATGACTAAACACCAAGGCGCACGGAACGCTGTTACCTTCCCACTGAAGTGGTACCTATTTATCTACTTGCAATTTCTTGCTTTCGAACGGCTAGGTTGGCAGGAGCTGGAGCCAGAGACGGGAGCTCACTCCGTCATGCAGCAACCTGGGTCTCGAACTGCTAAACTACTGACCTTCCACAGCCTGCAGTTCAGCATCTTAACCACTTGAGCCACCGCAGCTCCATACCTGTATCCATATTCAGAACTCAGTGACACCAGTCCTTTTTCCCTTTCCTATTTGGAGATGACTTCTCAAGAAATATATTCTTCTGGAGGAAAAAAGAGAATGAGGGTCCCATATACCTCAAAGGATATTTATTATAATGAGAAAAGAAAGTTGCAGCCTCAGATGGTATGGTTAACTACAAGAAAAGCTAGAGAAACTAGCTGCCAAGTTTCTGTCTTTTTAACATCTCCTGTTTAGCCTGTAAGTTGGTTTAAAAAGCATTAGTAATGCTGAATGTTCAACACAAGCAGTCCATCGGCCATTAACAATTCAGTGGTTCTTGAATGGTTGATTTTGTGTAAACGTGTCCCTTCTCTAAGATCAGGGGTTAGCTATATGAGCATAACAGTAGCACAATCCAAACAAGGTTACTTAAATACTGGATCTGGATTTTTGAGCTGGTATAAACATGAGCTTCTTGTATTGTCAGGTTTCGGATGCAAGTGGGTCGATGAAGATGTCAGTTGTGGCAGAAGAAAACCCCTTCTCAAGGGCCATGCTTTTGTCTGAAGAGTGTTTTATACTGGATCATGGTGTAGCGAGAAAGATATTTGTATGGAAAGGTCAGTAACAAATCTCTTTACTTCGCTTTTTTAGATTTGTTAAAAAAATTATCAATAGTTTCTGTGTGCAGAGCCAGAGCCCCATGTGGAACACTTGTAGGGTCTCTGTTCCTTTCACTTGGTGGACTCAATCTGAGCATTCAAAAGAATCATCCTGCACTGTGATTGATTCCCAATAAGCAGGGAAGTTGTTACAAGCAGGAGAGCTTTGTTCAGGTATTGCAGCTCCTGTTCCCAGAACCAGTCATTGGATCATGGCCAGTGTGTTGAGGGTGTCAGGCTAGGATTAGGAAACCCCTGCCCAGATTTTCATTGTGCCATAAAGCTCACTGATTTTCATTGTGCCAGAAAGCTCTCCATCAGCCAAACCTACTTCATCAGGCTGCTATGAGGATAAAATGAGGTAGAGGAGAATAGCATCATCCTGAGTTCTGTGGGGAAAGGATGGGATAAAAATGTGTGAACAGGTAAATAAGGTAACCGCTTTAACCATCCTTAACTTTCATCCCCACATATTTTCCATTCCTCTGTATTTTGTATTTCATGATGGGAATTGATGCTGAAGGATGGTGACTTGCCACCAAGTGAGTTTATGGCTAGCTAATGCCACCCTGGTTTCCTGGGGTCCAAGTCTGGCTTCGGAAAAAAAAAAACAACCCACGGCTTTCAGTATAACACACAATAAGGATTTTGGTTCCTCCATTCTCTGCAGTTTTGCTGTTTTCTTTTTGCCTTGAGCCTCATGAAGCACCATGCCCAGAAGACAATGTGTTTTGGTAGGCCACCTTTGGTACTATGGGGAAATGAGCAGTTAGTAAGAACTGATTGAAAAAGCACACAAATTAGGGAAATAACTGGATTGGTTTAATTCCAGCTATTATTGCACATTCCTTTGTCCAAAACAAATACCATTGTCAAGATCACTGAAAACCCCAAGTTCTACAGTTTTTACATATGTGAGTTTTTGAAACTGATATGAAGCCTTTTCAGTGTGCAAATTGCTGAGCTGTGGACCAGAATACAACACTGAGTCCTGTGTCTGACAAGATTTTTTTTAATTACAAGTCTGGAAGTTTGCCTGATTTTCCACTACTGTAACCCTCACTGCTCTTTTATTTTAACAAGGTAAGGATGCTAATCCAAATGAGAGAAAAGCAGCCATGAAATCTGCTGAGGAATTCATACAGCAAATGAATTATCCTGCCAACACCCAGGTATGTTGCACGGTGCGCGTAGGACAGCCTGAGTGCCAGTAGAAGATATCAGCCAGCCACCAGGACTATTTCAGCCACTCCAACTCACCAACCACACTCCAGCACTCAACTGCAACTCCAGTTCTGTATAGCACCACACAAGACAGTCCTGTGGTAAACTATATACAGATTTTATTTACAGAATATACAATCCTCGGACAAAATGCTCCGCCAGTCACCATCATTTAGAGAAGAAGAATACAGAGGTAGCACTTGTCCACATATATACATGTTGTCAACCAATCAGCTAAGAGCTGAGTCATTGTCACTGGCCTCACACCATAATCTGGTCCAAACCGGCCAGGACAGGTTTCCAGCAGTCTCCCTGCTGACAGTTAGATCACTATGATCTGACAGCTGATATTAATATTACAACAAGGTATGCCTATGAGAGGAGTGAGAGGAGAATTTTCACTAGAATTCAAATAATTCCTAGAGTTACAGTCAATGCTCCCTCTAAGCTGTTGGAGTCTTGTGAGCAAAAATTATAGTCTGTGAGCTACTGGCAATAAAGTTCTGAGCGAGGGATTTGGCTACTACATAAATTAGTTTGCTCTGGAGCCATCCTTCCTGAGTTAAGACAAAAATGTGTGAGCGGGAGGCTAAAAAACTGTGAGCTAGCTCACACTAACTCAGCTTAGAGGGAACACTGGTTACAGTGACACAGCTCCCCATAGCCAGTCACTGAGGGGATGGGCTAAGGGAGAAGATGAATGTAATATTTAAGGAGCATCAGATTCTCTCTGGAAGCATCCTCGCTTTGTTCAAGCCAAACATACTTATTCCTTTCCAGACTTGAGCTTGGGAGGGGGGAATGGTTCTGCATGTGGGTAACTGAAGTTGACTGTGTACCGTGCTAATGGCTGCCCCCTGTGAGGTCGTCAAGAAGACTGTTGTTTCTTTTGGAAAGTCCGGGAAACCCTGTGGCTGAAGGACATGCAAGGAGCTCTCTTTCTGTATTGTGCCTGACTTCGTCCTATGAGTGTAAGCTAGACAGCCCCAGGTAAAATCTCAGTCCAGTCCTGAATTCAAAAGGTGACCTTTGACAACTTACTATTTTCTCAATCCTTTCTGAAAAGGGGAGGTATTATTTCACAAATAAGCTCAAAAAGGGAGAGGTGAACCTGCTAGCATAGCTAGTATTTGTCTGTCAGCTACTTAAAACATTCCTCTTCACTGTTCATATAGATTAGCACCACTGG
>NW_015171535.1:533248-596841 GCF_001447785.1 Gekko japonicus | reverse complement strand
GTTAGGTGGAAACATCTGCAGTAGGCCCACTTTGTTTTTCTTTTATATGCTGGGATATTCAGAGACTGGACCAGCCAGTCACTGCTTCTCTTTCTTATAGATCACCATACCCCTTTTTACTGTAAGAACTCAGAAAACGTTAGGCTTTCCAACCTTCTGCTTATGTTGTCTTTGATTCCAGATTCAAGTTCTTCCAGAAGGAGGTGAAACGCCACTCTTCAAGCAATTCTTTCGAGACTGGAAGGATAAAGATCAAAGTAATGGCTTTGGGAAAGTGTACGTCACAGAGAGAGTAGCAAGAATTGAGCAGATTGAGTTTGATGCTACCAAGTTACATGAGTCTCCACAGATGGCAGCCCAGCACAACATGGTGGATGATGGCTCAGGAAAAGTGGAGGTATGTGTGTTTTTCTTGCTTTCATTCTACCCAGCTTTTCTTTATTGAAGTAAATTTGCTTTGTATTGGTAGTCTTGTTCTCAGCTTGGTGTAGCAGTCAAAGTGTAGGGTCTGGGAAACCCAGGTTCAAATCCCCATTCTGCCATGCAGGGTCTCTGGTGACCTTGGGCCAGTCACACACTCTAGCCCAATATACTTTACAGGGTTGTGAGGGTGATATGGAAGAGGGGAGACCGATATACATCATCATGCACTGTTTGGAAGAAGGGAAGGATAAAAACGCAATGAATAAATACATGCAACAGGATGGATTTCTAAAAGCAGCCCAGATCATGAATGCACACTGTATATAGAGTGCGGACATCCAAAAACATCTGAAATCTGGCACTGTGTTCAAGACAGTGTTCTCTGAAAACTGGGGGTCCCTTGGATCCATAAAATACTGTTAGACATGCCTTTTATTTGCCTGAATATATACTTTAATCAGTGTTACATGAGGAGGCACGATAGCTTTTCCTGATGAAAGGCCTCTTACTCTTCCCACATCACATAGGATAGAGCTAGGGCTTCCAAGTCCATCGCAGGGGTGGAGGATCCCCCACCCCCAGGTCCTGTTGCCCACTGTCACTTTGAGCATAGAAACCATAGATTTTTCTGGTGATTCCTAGTACTATACTTTGTAATTTCCTGTATAAAGGTCTGATAAGTACATAAGGCTGCATTTTTACATTTTTCCTCTGGTGACTTTGTGCCCCCCTCCCAATCCCCCCACATGATGCCAGGCACTGTCTGGAAACCCTAGATATTTATTTTATTTATTTAAAACATTTTTATGCCACCCTTCTACTTGATCAGGGTCCACGAGGCAGCAAACTTGAAAACATGAAAACCTTTAAACAATAAATATAGTTAGAATTATAAAATATTACAAATCTCTCTGGAGATGGAGTACCGAAGTTTGGTGCCACAACTGAGGAGGCCCTTTTTTTGTGGCCGCCACCAATTTAATTTCACATGGTAGGGGCAACTGAAGCAGGGCCTCCACAGCAACCATTGCCTCCACCTGCCATCAGGGTTTTTTGTTTTGTTTTGTTTTGTTTGGGAAGATCCATCGCAATTGTTATAATAGTAGCCACAGCAGGAGGGATACTCCTGCCAATCCTCCTTCCTTCCTTCTCCCCCACCCCCATTGTGTGCAGCTTTTTTGTCCATGCAGGTCCCACAATCCCCAGCCTTTTCATTTGTCCAGCAGAGCCCTTTCTCCCTCTTGTGCCCCTGAGGAAGCTGGCAGGGCCCAGCCATTAATCTTCCAGGTGCATTAAGACTCTTTGTTGTTTTTGCTGTGGCAGGCTATTATAGCTAGCTGCCCTTTTGACATTTGTCAACTTATCAAAAGATCCATTTTGAAAATACGAATTCTTATATTTTCTTCTGTCCTAGATTTGGCGTGTCGAAAGCAGTGGCAGAATCCCCATAGAGCCTGAGACCTATGGACAGTTTTATGGTGGTGACTGCTATATCATACTGTACACCTATCCCAAAGGACAGATCATCTACACGTGGTATGTTCAGTTGAAGCTGTGCTGACCTTCACTTGCTGTACCCCCAGTGTGATTCCATTCACTACTCTGAAAGCCCACATCCTGCGGTGCAGACCTGAGGGGAGGAGAGTTTTTGAGGCGATCTTGGCAGTGACAGGAGCGGAAGAGAAGATTGCAGAGCTCTTTGCTCACCTATCCGGGATCTCCTTGGCTTTTCTCTGTTCCATATCTCTCATACTAATGTTGGCCCCAGCTATGTACGTCTAACATGTTGATAGCACCCCTGAGCTTTCAGGATGGGATCAATTATTCATTAGAGATAAAAAGTTGCAGATAAAAGGTGGAAAACAAGCAACTATACTTTCTCCCAATTAGTTCTCTTCTGCACTGTTTCCTACAGAGTTAGGGTGAAGCTTTATGAAATCCTAATGCAGATTTCTGTCCTCTCCCTCCATAGGCAAGGGGCAAATGCAACTAAAGATGAGCTGACAGCTTCAGCATTCTTGACTGTTCAGCTTGATCGATCGCTTATGGGACGGGCTGTACAGGTTTGTGCCTTCCTAATAAACTTGAAAATGTTGACAGTGCAAACATGAAGCCGCTTGAGAGTTCAACCAGTCTTGCTAGATTCTCTGTATATTTTGTGGGAGTATAAAATGAGATTGAATTTCTCAGCAATTTCTTCTACCAGTATTACCTATCCATGAATGTGCATACTTCTGTGCTCATGTTCCCATTCCAAAGAATGCCTAGTCTAATGGAGAAGGAAGTAGCAAGTTTGGAAAAGGGAAGAGAACGCATCCTCAGAAGTTCAGTGATTCTTCCCCCCTACCCCAGAAGAGTTTAGAAGGCCTTGGAAGTGAGATAATAGGTCTTTAGTACAAGGGGAACAGTTTTGGGGAAGAAGGTGCAGGGAAGGCTGGGTCTTTGTTAGGACTGAATCCCGGCCAAGGGGTATCATTCTGGCCTCAGCTGTCTCTGGGCTGGTTGGTTCCAACAGAGTCCTAGCAAATGCTGAGCAGCAACAGAATGAAGTTGTTGGCAAACGATTACAGGTTTAAGAAAGTGTAGGGGAGGAAGCTAGTGGTAATTTGAGTCAGGTAAATGTCCCAAGTGTCTGACATTTATATTTCCAGCAATATTCAATAGATGCTTCCCCCTTCTCCCTGCCCAGTTTATTTTTCAAGTGCATTCCCCTTAACTGGATGTTTTGGTTTATATAGTTGTGATTTAGCTTTTCACTTAGAGCTGCTTATTCCTTGACTAAGAACAACCCTGCCATACTTAAAGAAGGCTTGCATAACTGCTGTCTTGATAGAAAGGGATACACTGAAAGGATTTGAGAATCCTTGGGACACAACAATCTGCTAAACACAGAGATCATCCTAACACACTGAAGGTGCAGCCATCTTTTCTGTCACAAGATGGCACTGCACTACGTAACAATAAAAAGGAATCTCTGAGATGTGATTTTAACTGTTGTCGTCTTTGCAAATACTTGCATATTTACTTTGAAAGCTGGCAGCACCTGCCCAGAATTGTCAATCTCTTGTACACCCAAATAATGGTGTGTGAAGCTGGGTTCCTTTGGCCCTCTCCTTATCTGATGGCACCTCTATATCCATCGGTCAGACAAGGTGAGCCTCAGTTAAGTCACCTGAAGGGATGTCAGATGAAGAGGAAAGGGCCCTGCATCAGTCTTGCCTGCAAAAGGATGAGACTCTGAATCTCCAAAGACATTGATGTTTCTCTTCCTCTTCAAAATGATGACAGCACTGTATTGTAACAATGCTCTATAGATGCATTTTGGAATGCTCTCTTGGCTTAAATGTTCCCTGCAAACAGAAAAACAGCAAAGCAGGCCGAAGTAGGCTAGCACCTTTGTGCCTGATGTGCTATTTTTCTGCTTGCAAGGGGTGAAGGTTGATAAGGGAACACTCAGAAGCTGTCTTTTCTCCTCCCCATTACTGAAGCGGCACAGTCCACATTACCAATTCATTCTGCTGCACATGTAGACCCAGCAACGGTAGCTTTCTTTTCCGTATTTGCTGTTATACTTCCTTCATGTGTGTCTCTCCACCCACCCACCCCCCCCACTGGACAGTCTTTTTTAAAAGCTACTTGAGTTCACATTCTTTTCTTTCTTTCCCTCCCATTTCTTCTGCCCTCCATTTCTGTCTTCTTCTTCTTCTTCTTCTTCTTCTTCTTCTTCTTCTTCTTCTTCTTCTTCTTCTTCTTCTTCTTCTTCTTCTTCTTCTTCTTCTTCTTCTTCTTCTTGTTTTTGCAAATCCAGAAGTACGCTACTGTTAATGTAGGAGGGAAAGGAAAGTTCTTCATTTTAAATTCAGACTTTAGTTAGTATTATTTTTGCTTTTGACTCCAGTGATTCTGTATGTGCTGGAAACCAAGCACTAGGGAAGGCATAGGGTTGGGTTTAACAAGCTTTTCAGCTTCTGAAAAGGGAAGGAGAGGATCCTCTTTGCCTACCCCAAAGGCTATAATTAAGATCATGGGACCTGCATGGGCCTCTCACCATGTGGAATGAAGGCTGTAGGAAGGAAGAAAATTGGGTGACATGGATCGAAAAGGCTGCCTGGATCCAACCCAAATGTTTCTCATGGCATTTCTGCTCCATGATCAAGTTTCTGCTTTTTGGTAGCTTGGATGCTTTAGAAGGGCGCATTGCCACAGGCAATTAGTTCCTTGTTATTAACTGACAGCACTTGGGTATTTGAAGTGCCAAGATATTGTCAATGTGAGTGTGAATGGGCATTTTTATCTTCATCCTCCATGAGTTGGTCTAATCTTTTTAAAGCCAGAAATTTCTGGCTGCCCCACATTCTTATGGCAGTAAGTTCCACAGATCAGCTCTGCTTTTTGTGATTTCCTTTTAAAGAGTCCATCTAACTTTAGTCCTTAAATGTTAGCTCTTGTTGAAAATTAGTATAGTTTGTACATTTCCATTCTCAGACAGCCTTGTGTTTGCCCACACTGAGGCAGATACACAAACTGAGTGGAAATAGATATGACAGGAGAGCTTGCTTTCAGGTGCATTTCAGTGCATTCCTCACACCAAACCCATGCTGGAGTGTTATGATAGCAGGATTAAACTGGGAATGAGCATGTTACATTCGTAGTGGTGTGCAAGGCAAACATTAACTGCTTTCAAATGCCGTGACTGCATGGCCAACAGTAATCACACGCCTTAAATTATTCAATGCAACACTCTTGCATTCTTTTACCCTATGAACCATCTTTTTCTGTTGTCAGTCTGAGGCCAGGGGAGCAGGTAGCCTTTCAGGAGACTTTACAGAGTTGTGTCTGCGGTGTTGTGTTTTAGCAGATCCGAGTCTCCCAAGGCAAGGAACCTTTGCACTTGCTGAGTCTATTCAAAGACAAGCCACTCATTGTTTATAAGGATGGGACATCCAAGAAAGGTGGTCAGGTGCCTGCTCCTCCAACACGCTTGTTCCAGATCCGCAGAAATCTAGCTTACATCACCAGGATTGTAGAGGTAACAAATTTCACATCCACTAATCTATCCTCCAAGGAACAGCACTGAGGATAAACAAACGTTTATTGGTTTTGTTTAATTTTATATCTGCTTCTGTTTATGTTGGTGGATTTAATTCTTTGCTTTTTGCTGTTTGTTTTGTGGAATTGTTTGTATTATGTATGTCTGTTGTATGTTTAAAAAATTGTATTTATGCATATAATGTACATAATTTATATTACCATATAGATATAATGCCAATTTATGGACATACAAAAGACAAAAATGTGTACATTTTATGAGAACAGTTCAGAATGAGGAAATAAACAAAACCTTTGTGTAGCTAGCAGTGCAGTCTGTTGCTGCTGGGAGATTCAGGCTCTCTTTCTTGTTAGAAGAAGAAAATACTAGCAGGCATAAAAATCACTTTACTTTTGTATATGGGTTTCATACATAGATATTGGTTCAATGTCTGATTCCTTTCCTCCACTGAGACCCATTATGGTACAGCTCACATTCCTTCTGTAATATTATTTATGTCTTATATGGCTAAATTGGAGGCCTTACCTAAGAAAATTTTGTGGGAAAAACAAACCTATGTTCTATTTACTTGTAACATTCTGATTAGTGTTCTGTATCTCTTTATGTAATGGAATCTTTTTTAAAATTTCCAATAGCATGCAACACCAGTGAAGTTTACTCAGTGGTTTAGGGCGGCACTAGTTTTTGCCACCATGTTCAAAAATATGTGAGGTGCCCAATCAAAAGACTGAATCCCATCCCATTCTCACCACAGGTTGATGCCAATGCGAGTTCTTTGAATTCCAATGATGTCTTTGTTTTAAAACTGCCCCAAAACTCTGGATATACTTGGGTTGGTAAAGGAGCAAGCAAAGAAGAAGAAAAAGGAGCCCTATATGTAGCCAATGTCCTGAGATGCCAAACCTCTAGAATTGAAGAAGGTCAGGAACCAGGTTGGTACCCATGAAATCAGAACTCTCTTTAGCAATCAAGAAAGGGGCTCTCTCCTACTTGGAGAGAATGGTTCAAGACTGGCAGTGGTTTGATTGCTCTCTCTCTCTCTCTTTCTGCCTTCAGTAAGGGGCATGTATTAGAGAGAGTCCTGGTAGGGTGGGCAATGACAACATCAAAGGGAAATGAGGACCAATGGGAGGAGGAAGTCTGCTCCCTCAATACCGGGGTTTCATCAAGTATATGTTGTGTTTTATGTTGTGTATTCCAGGGGAATTTTGGAAAGCCCTTGGTGGAAAGAAAGAATATCAGACATCTGCCCAGTTGCTGACTGAGTCGGAAGACCACCCTCCTCGTCTCTATGGGTGTTCGAATAAGACTGGCAGATTTATTGTATGTCTCTCTGCTCTGTTTTTGCTTGATTTTAGTGATTCTGCGTGTGTTGATACAGTCTGCTATGATCTGAACCTTGAACAAGGTCATTCAAAAATTATCCCTTGCTGGGGAGCATAAAGTCACGAGGGAGGGGGTTCATTGCAACTTGGAATTCATGCCTTGTGTGACTGATGGCATTAAAGAGTCATGCCACCGTCCACCAGCAGTCCTATTTCTCTGTCCTACTCATCCCATTTATGCAACTTTCTGTTTGGTCAGTGTTTTTCTCTCCAGCCACTTTGCAAAATGTTACTATATGTATTGTGCATTTTGAGCATATGCTTGGTCAAAGAGGTGTTGACCATTTTGGTAGGCTAAGATCCAAAGTATGCCAGGGTTCTGAATGCAAGCATGATGTAGGCTGTGATCTTGATAACACCTTCCTAGGTATAAGCCCTATTGGATAAAATGGTACTTACTCCAGAGTAGCTTGGCTTAGAATTGCTGCCTTAGTTACTTTTTGTCTTGTTTATTTCATGGCTAGAAACCATCTCTGCCCACCTCTTGCCTTGAACATCCTGTCGATGGGGGTCCCCACGAGCCAGTTGTGACTTGATGGCATGTTATTCATTCAAAGCCCTACACTAATTTAATAGAGTTGGAAACATGGGAGCCTGTTAAGAATGCTGACTATCAGGCCCGTAGCTAGGAAAATTTTTTTGGGGTGTGTGTGTGCCGGGGGTGTGTGCTAATTTAATTAACAGAGCCCCCCCCCAATTCCTAGCTATGAGCCAGCAGAGACTTCAAGCGGACTTGCTGCTCCCAAAGAAGCATGCACCCTGTTGTACCCATAGTTGTGCATTCATATATGCTTCTCTGCGCTCTGCTGTGGATGCACAAGCCAGGCATATCCCCATGCATCCCTTTTCTCTCTCAAATAGAATGGAATCGAACCAGAGTTCTGTTCTTTTTTAAAAATTTGACACGCTTCCCAAAGTATCTGCAACAAAGAGCTAAGAATAAAAGGATCACTGCCACCCCCACCTCCACACCCCAGCAAGAGGAGAGTTACTCAGTCACCTGAGTTGACTGACCCCGACAATCACTCACAAAAGAGACTCTGGCCAAACACACTGCAGAACAAAGCTGCTCATTTTTAAAACTGAGTGAAATCTAGTTGACTTTAAACTCTGCACCCCGCTCTATCATTGGTGACTTTGTGCTAATCACGCACTCTCAGCCTACCCTACTTCACAGGATTGTTGTGAGAAAGAAATGGAGGATAAGAGAATCACATCAATGGCTTTGGGTCCCCACTGAGAAGGAAGGCCGTATGGGGGTAGAAAGTGCTGGCAAGTCATAGCTGACTTAAGTGAAGTGAATAAATAAACATTAAGTGACTGCTTCATTCTTCCAATTAAAAATCAGTCTTCAGCAGGTCTACTCAAAATCCTATTCAGGTGTGTCCAATGGAGTTTACTCCCAGGAAAGTGTTCTTGAGATTGCATTATTAGTAGCTTTATAGCTTATCAAAGGATAGCAGCTTATTCATTAGTGAACTAGCAGGTGCTGATACATATTCCCACACACATCTGCCCTGATTTACAGAAACTCAGTGTTCTGTACTGTTGCCTATGAACAAAATCTGCTAATTGGAGCTTTTGTAATATGTTACTGGGTGTCTAGTTAGTTTAACGGATTTGCTGCATTTCATTCTTTGATTAAATCCTTTCTGAACTGCTTCTGCAGAGACTGTACAATTTCTACAGTGCTTAAAAAATAAGGGCTGGCTTCATATTCAGTGGAGTCACATGGGAGATAATCCAGTGCTGTGGATGGGCAGGTATAATGCCACCATGGCTGTATTAATACATCAGATGTAACCAAGGCTGAGGAAAATGTCCACAAATCTAGGCTTAGTTTCTTGTGGATAAGTGGGTTAACCAGAATTAGTTCACCCCCACCCTCTTTAATTGTGATTCCAAGCTGGGATTAAACCCTGCGTTGGTCTCTTAGTTAGCTGGGCAGAGTTTAACTTGGCTATATGGGTGCTTACCCAGGACTTTTGGTGTGAGAAGGGATGAGAGGTAGGAACCAGGCATGTGTATGAGCCTAGCTATTGCCAGATTCATGCATCCCCCCCCAACTCTTTATCATGGTTAAATGTGATGTCTGAATGTACCCTTGTAGTATCTTGGATTCTGACTGGCCAAGCAGAAAGTATATTACATTGCTTGGCATTTAGAAATATGTAAAAATCACAGAAATTACAGTATCCAGCAAGACTGGCCAGGATTCCAACTGAGAGACAGAAGAGACAGAAATTACATACAGAAATATGAAATATATATCATATCCCATATTTCATGTATATACGGTACACTTTTTTATTTATAGAGAAACAGACACATGGCTTAAATACTGACATTAAGAAAAATAAAATAGCTAAACACACACACACATGTAAGAAAAATACTATTCTTAAATAAGTTCATTCATAAATCAGGGAGCATTTTAGATTACACTATGGTATTTTGTTTAGGGGAATATACAATACAGCAGTGGTTTTCCTTGTGCGTTATAGATTGAGGAGGTTCCTGGAGAATTCACTCAGGATGATTTAGCTGAAGATGATGTCATGCTGTTGGATACTTGGGATCAGGTAAGACATATTTTGTGAATACAGTTTTGTGATACCTGCAAGGCCTGATTTACACATTCAGCAGAATGACGTATAGAATGCTGAGGGGGAAGGATCAGGTAGGGGTGTGCAGAAAAAATCGGCTTCTTTTGGATTTGAGTCCATTGGATTAAAAAAAAATCAGTATTTCCTGATGTTTCCGAATCCCAATATCGGTATGATATTGGAATTTGGGTAAATAATTGGGAAACCTGAATTTATTTAACATTTAAAAATGCCTTCCTCCACTCATGGAGTCGCACTGCTGCAGTGGCATGCCTCCATGAGTGAAGGGAAGTTAAATGCCTTCTCCCTTCACTTGCAGAGGTGTACTGCCGAGGCGGCACGACTCTGCGAGTGAAGGGAAGGCAATTTAAAATGTCTTCCTTTTATTTGTGGAGGCGTGCTGCTGAGGTGGGGGGACTCCATGAGTGAAGGAAATGCCTCCTTCAAGCCACTCTGTGTGACTTGGCAATATGGCTGGCCCGAATAAAAAAAGTTTGTTTTTTTAAAAATGCAGGCGTCTACAAAATGTGCTGCATCTTGAGACAAGCTCCACAGCATACAAAAGGCAAGGCTGGAAACGGTCTCCCTGTGTCACCCCATATGGCACCACAAGTTGGGGGTGAGGGAGGGAGGGAGGGGAGCAAAGGAAAAGCCCTAAGGGAAGTGACAGTAGGGTTGCCAGCTTCCGGTTGGGAAATACCTGGAGATCTGGGGGCTGGATACTCAGGAGGGTGGGATTTGGAGAGGGACATCAATGGGATATAATTAGGGTTGCCAAATCCAAATTGTCCGGGAGCGGGGGGCTCCCGGACGGCGTCCTCTTCGTGTGCGCGCGCGCCGCGTGTGCGTCACCCGGAAGTGATGTTACACGCTGGGGGCGGGGCCACGCCATTTGAGGGGAAAACTCTTCGTTTCCCCCTCAAATGGCGTGGCCCCGCCCCCAGCGTGTGACGTCACTTCCGGGTGACGCACACGCGGGGGTGGGGTTTCCCCCGGGCCCCGATTCCGCGGGAGCGGGAATCGGGGCTCGAAACCGGGGGGAATTCCGCCCCCCGGGGTTTTTTGGGAACCCTAGATATAATGCCATCAGGTCCAGCCTCCAAAGCTGCCATTTTCTCCAGGGAAAGTGATCTCTTTAGTGTGGAGATCAGCTGTAATCCCAGAAGATCTTCAGCCACTACCTGGAGGTTGGGAACCCTATGTGGCAGGGAGTGGGGAGGGAGGGAAAGTTAGATGAGGCACCCAGGGATAACTTTGGTGCAGGCATGTAGCATTTGGGATTTGAGGCCTACTCCACAGCAAGGGCCTATTCTAGAGTAAGATGGCCAGGAAAGATGTGTGGCCAGGGGGAAGTGGTTAAAAGGAAGAGGCAAGCAGTACTGGGGAAGGAAGCAGGGCCAGTAGCTGGCACTGGCAGAAAAGTAGGGAATAGGGCAGCCAGCAAGGTTTGGAGTCTCCACAGCTAAAAAAGACCAGTCTCCGGGGACTGCTGCTTTGGAGGAAGTAGGGTTGCCAGGTCTCTTAGTTATTGCGGCGGGAAGGGGGGAGAAGCTCCTGGTCTGGGACATTCTTGCATGCAAGCTGTGATGGCATCACCTGGAAGTGATGTCATCACACTAGGCACGTTGCCAGTGGATGCTCTAGGATTCAGCTTGAAAACTCTATGATACCATAGAGTTTTCAGGCCGAATGCTAGTGCATCCCCCTGGCAATGTGCCCAGTGTGATGACATCACCTCAGAGTGATTACTTTGGGGGTGGGGATCCCCCTGCTGGCTGGATAGAGGCCGGTGGGTTGGGAGCCCCTTGAGTGGGCAACCCCCCCCAGGGGATCTGGCAGCCCTAGGAGGAAGGGAGACCCTCAGGCTGTTGCAGCAGGGACAGTAGAGGCATTACTGTTCTAAACTGGATGTAAAGTAAAGCGATACAGGAAATGGGTTTCATACAGCATTGTAGGAAGTGTTATGAACATTTTAAACAGCACACCACAGCAATTCAGAAGTGCAGCAAAGGGGTAGAAAATGGAATAAAGCAGTTTCCCTCAAAAGCGGCTCAACCACGCTTTGCTAACCCAATGAAAGTGGGTTTGTATGAACAGGTAAATAAATTCTGCTAGCAGCCGGTTACTAAAATGGGTCTCTCTGAAATGACAGAAAAAATTTCATTAGCAACCACTTACTAAAACGTTATACCAAGGCAGTTTGAAAAGGGCCATAGTTACCACTGGGTACAGTCCTGCAGAAAGAGAGGAGCAGAATGAGGCTGCAGCTACAGGACTTCCTGGAACGTGGGACTAAAGAATTCCTAAAATTGGGCCAGAAGCAGGCAACAGAGAGGATGGGTGTTGTTTGTCCAGCAGGTATGACCATTTAGTCCATAAACCTTTGTTTGAAGGCAGTTTATACCATTAAAAGAGACTCTCCTCCCTTGGAGTCTGGCTATTGTCAGGGAGATTGGAAGAAAATGTAATTCCTGGTGGGGAGGAAACCCTGGCCTCGGGAGCTTCACAACCGGTAATGCTAGTTTTTGGTTTGTAGACTGACTGTTCCACAGGTGACTGTTCAGTAGTGGTAATTGTTTTGGGACTTAGGGTTGCCAGGTCCCTCCAGGCCACTAGTGGGGGGTGGGGTGGGGAAAGGATTGCCAGACCTAGGTTGGGAAACTCCTGGAGATTTGGGCATGGATCCGAGGGCAAACAGGAACCTCAGTGGGGTAGAATTGCCATAGAGTCCACCCTCCCATGTTCTCCAGGGGAACTGATCACTGTAGTCTGGACATGAGCTGTAATTCCAGGAGATCTCCAGGTCTCACCTGGAGGCTGGCAACCCTACACAGGACAAGAAATTGACAATCCTGCCTTCCTCATTCTAGGCATACCTTTGCTCATTACAGGATTAGCCACTTACTCCTCATCCCTTAGGAGAGAAACTTCATTGCTTCTTGGCTTTTTGGCTAAGAACAAATATGTGAAAGAGAAAGTTCCTTATTTTGGCAATCACAATCCAGAGATCCTCCCCATAGTTAACATAGCAGAATCCTTTGCTCCTGTGAATCAAGGGCCTAAGAGGAACTTATGGCTTTAAGGAAAGTGGGAAATAATCAATGACTTGGTGGCCAGTGAGAAAATGGGTCAGAAGAAAAGCACCACACAGCCTAAAGGGGAAAAGGTAAACATTAAAAGGGAAATTTTGGAGACTGTGAGCCAGAGAACCCAAAAAAGAAAGTAGTAGCCTCAAGGACTGAATTTTAAATAGTGATGGAGTTTGACT
The DNA here is from genome assembly GCF_001447785.1 of Gekko japonicus. Lineage (NCBI taxonomy): Eukaryota > Metazoa > Chordata > Lepidosauria > Squamata > Gekkonidae > Gekko > Gekko japonicus. Next base: position 584,109 of record NW_015171535.1, on the reverse strand, counting down.
GTAGGCCACTGATTTTTTTTGTGGAGTTGCTTCAGATTTGCACCATCACCCGTGTCTGTATATTTTTGTCATACTTTAGGTATTTGTCTGGATTGGTAAAGATGCAAATGAAACAGAACGTACTGAGTCAGTTAAATCAGGTAAGGAATCAAATAATTCTCAAACTTTGGCAAGTGGAGGACTCCATCCTCCCCATTTTGCTTCCAGAAAATTCACAGACTCCAAGTCCGCCCCCTTCATTGGTACCCATCATCATGTGCTGAAGAGTTCCTTCTCAAAGTGCACAGCATGCTGCACGTGCCACATTGGAGTCCTTCATTCTCTAGTGCAGTGGTACTTAGTCCATGGCTTGTGGAGAGCCTCGTCTGCAATAGATGGTGTTGGAAAGCACTGTCAGGTTGTAGCCAACTTATGAAGAGATCGTCAGAGGTGGGGTACCATTTCCTATCTCTGCGTAGCAACCCTGGACTTCTTGCAGGTCTCTCATCCATGGCCGACCCTGCTTAGCTTCTGAGATCTGATGAGACTGGGCTAGTCCGGGCGATCTGCAATTACCATCAACCCAAATAGCCACATAACTACTGTGCTCCCTCTGTGCTACCCCCACCAACCCCACATACACACAGCGGCTGTTTCAACGTAGGAGTCAACTGCCAACTACAAGCCTCACCAGGCAATGGTCTTACTCACCTTCCTGAAACACAGGATGGGTGCAACATTGGGGAATGGTGGTCACAGGTGGGCATGTCAGAGTGCCACATGTAATTCCCAAGCTTTTGAATGGGGTTCACTGGTCTAATGTATTCAGAACAATACAAGAAGAACTATATCAGCTTCGCATTAAAAGAAGGTTTAAGTAAAATGTTTGTTTTACCTGTACATGGCCTGCAGGGCAGGTCTCAAAGGGCAGCCATTTCTACAGGGCCACAGGTCGGAAGTCACGGGCCCAAGTTCTACTCAGGTCCCTGCCACACGGCAGAAAAAACCCCGGGCAAAGTGCGGCTAATCAGAGCCGCACCAAAATAGAGACGCCGCAGCGGGATCCCATGCGGCGCCATTGCTCCCTGGCACGATCAGATGCCAGGGAGGAAGCCACGGTCGGGAGGGGGAGGCTGCCGAACTGCGCATGTCTGAGCATGCACAGTTCGGCCAGGAGCCGGGGATGTGCCGGCGGAAGGACGCGCCGGCGATCCCACGGCTGGCCTTGATGCGGACTTGCCGGAAGAACCACCTCGGTAGGTGGTTTATTTTTGCTGCGGTGTTTTGGGCGGAAGGGCCGGATCGGGGACGGGTGCGCAATGCTTCCCAGATGTTGCGGTGGGATCGCGCCCGTTTGCTCCGCCCCCGATCTGTCCCTCTCCCGGCCCAAAACCTCTCATGTGACCGGGGTCTCAGTCTCTGATTGGAAGTGTCTTTTATGCCAAGGACAGCCAGCAACATCCTAACTGATTAGTAGCTTCTAACCAGGGTAGGCAGGAGGGAAAACATTCAGAGCTGCTCACAGAAATAGAAAAACACCAGTGTCACATACAACCTGAACCTCTGGTATTCAGTTGAAACCCTTGAAACCCACAATTGGCTATTATTGTCTTGAATGCAGAGAGGTGTTTTGCTGTGCTGTGGTAAAATGTTTTTGCATTGGAAAATAGTGTGTGGGGGGAATCAGTTTTATAACAAATGCAACTATGATGACAGTATTAAGACTGTACTGCCTTGGAACTCAGCCAATTAGGGTTCCTTGATCAGAGCTACTGGATCCCAATCTGTGCTTTCTGACAAGGGCTCTGAGGTGATCTGGAAACTGTGTGAGGAGAGTCAGTCTTAGCCGTTAACTGAGGACAGGGTGTTCTTTCTGGTCTCTCTCCGCGGCCTGTTTTCACTTTGGGGACAGGCTGGTCTGGGAGAGGGAGAGCTCCACTGGGCTCAGCGTGAGTGCTAGGCAGGCTGTGGGCCGGGAAGTAGAACCGGTAGCTGCGTTAATGTTTATTTTGCCTTTTCAACCCTGTTATACCGTTTTAAAGCACCTTGCCTTGTCTTGTTTGTCCCTGCCCCAGTGTTTTTTTAATAAACCCTTTTTGTGTAATTATTTTCTCTGCCTGGGTCAATCACACCTGTGTGTTCTCGGCTGAAAAAGGAGCATGTTGGATGGGCCTGGGAGGGTACTCTGGGCCTTCTCAACAGGGGCCTGAAGTCCAGAGTGGTAGCGGTGGAAGGTAGAGACCCCTGGGGTCATGACAGGCTCATAGACCCGTGGGGTCCTGGGACTGCAGTCTGAGAAATGCTCAAATTATTCAAACTGGGGTTGGGATAGATGCCAAAGTATTTCAGAGAATAAAAACAGTCTTATAAAATGCTGCCTCAGACTAACTAAATTTTTCACAGGAGATTAAGGTGATCCTGAAGTCTATTTTTACATTACCTTTGTGACCTAATAGTAATTTCTCTGTCCACATGGGGTTTCCTCATATGTATGTGTTATGCCAGAACTTTTTTGTGATTCCTTAACTTTTCCCTTATGGTTATGTGCCCTGGGTTCAGTGCGGTTGGGAAGCATATTGTCCTACTTCCCTATAGCATCATGGTATATTGTGCACTTCCTGGGGTTTCCCTGGTTTTCCCAATCTTCTCAAACCTGCTTTGCTCCTATGTTTTGGGGAAGTCTGGACAGCTGCCATGTGGGTAGACAACTTTGGATTTTTCCATTTGCATCCACATGACAGCCATTTTGTTACAGCAATCAACACATCAGGTTTTCTGCATTTCTAGCTTTCATTTTTTAAAAAAACGTCTCTAGCCCTTTTTCTTGCAGAGATATAAGGGGAAAAGCATATTTCTTCAACAAAAGGAGATATTTGAAAGATCTAGGAATTCAGCAGTCATCACACACAGATTGTTATAATGTTATGATGATATTAAACTGCAGATTTTTTTTTAAAAACCCTGAAAAGCCCCATTGTTTTGGTGGGAGGGGAGGATTGCTGCTAATGAAAGATTGGGACAGGGAAACTTGCCATGTGGAAGCCCCTGTGCTGTATCAACAGTGAAACCATATAAGCCTGTCCCCCTTTAGAAAATATCCTAGAGAAATTATCCTCAACTGTTATGAGGTAACTGTCTTTATACATCAGTGGTATAACTGTTGCTGAAATTATACAGCTGAAGGATAATATTTTAAATCAAAAAAGTTCATCAGTGCACATTTGGTAAAACATTAATAAATTTCTCAATAAAATCCAGTTCCCAAAATTGTCATTCTTCAGTATGACCATGCAACATGCCACAGGCAGGGCTTTTCGGATGAAAGGGCACGACTGTGTAGAAGGGAGTTGGAGTTACAAAGAAGAGAAAGAAGATGTGGGGTGAGGGATTTCTGACTGAGTTTTAACATGAAGGTTTTTAATACTTTTCTATGATGCAAATTAATATCTTGCAAATTAATATCTTGCATATTAATTTGTTTTAGCTAAACGTTACATTGATACTGATCCTTCTGGACGAGATAAAGGCACTCCAATTGTAATAGTGAAACAAGGATATGAGCCACCAACGTTCACAGGCTGGTTCTTGGCCTGGGATTACAGCAAATGGAAAAACTGAACAGGCAAAGACGGGAGCAGCCACAGAAGAGGTTATCAAAGCTCAACAGTTCTCCAGTGGTTTTCAGCATGTGCTTATATATCAATGTTTATGCAGTTGTTATTATGGTCCATATTCCACTGTGTATGTGTAAAATCTTTCCCTCGTGTGTGTGTAAAGTGCCGTCGAGTCACAGCCGACTTATAGCAAGCCCAGCAAGGGGCTTTCAAGTCAAGGGGAAGCAGAGGAGTGTTGCCATTGCCTTCCTCTTCAGACTCTTCCTTGGTGGTGTCCTTTCCAAATATGGACCCTACTTAGCTTCCATGATCTGGCAAGATCAGGCTATACCATGCTGCCTTCCCTTCCGTTTCCCTCTTATGTATGTGTAAAGTGCTTTCAAGTCTCAGCCGACTTATGACAACCCCAGCAGGATGCTTTCAAGGCAACTGAGAAGCAGAGGTGGTTTGCCATTGCCTCCTCTGCAAACCCTTCCTTGGTAGTCTCCCTTCCAAGTACCAACCGTGCTTAGCTTCTGACAAGGTCAGGCTATACCATGCCACCTTTCCTCCCCTTTCCCTCTTACACACACAAACAACTATTACTAAATAAAGTTTGCGTTCTGTAAGCATAGATACCTGTTCCTATGTGCTACTGGGAATCCACCTTCCGAAAACTTATTGATTCTTCAAGTGCATGAAGGAAGACGTCCTGTGCTTCTTACTGCACCTGGAAATTCCTTCTCCAAATCCATGTTTGAGAAGAAACAGTGGAATGTCCACCTGTAGCTCATGTAGTGGCCTTTATTGGAAAGACTGATGTAAAAACACCCTTTCCCCAGATTTTTCAACAATCTATTACATGTGTACCACATTTCAGCTTCACAGCTACTGAGAACCATGAATCATTTTTGGTTATCCTCCAGGTCCCTTCTGTTGAGAGAAATATAGAAATATCAGAGTTTAACTTTACTGTGATGGTGGAAAGTGCTGTCAAATCACAGCTGGCTTATGGTGACCGCATGGGGTTTTCAAGGCAGGAGGCGTTCAGAGATGGTTTGCCATTGGTGTAATGGTTAAGTGTGCGGACTCTAATCTGAGAGAACTGGATTTGATTCCCTGCTCCTCCACTTGCAGCTGCTGGTGTGACCTTGGGTCAGTCATAAGTTCTTTCAGAGCTGTTCTCTCAAGAGCAGTTCTTGAGAGAGCTCTCTTAGCCCCACCTACCTCACAGGTTGTCTGTTGTGGGGAGGGGAAGGGAAAGGAGTTTGTAAGCCGCTCTGAGACTCCAAGTGAAGGGCGAGCTATAAATCCAATCTCTTCTTCTTCGTCATTGTCTGCCTCCACATCATGACCCTGGTATTCCTTGGAGGTCTCCCATCCAAATACTAGTTAGGGCCAACCCTGCTCAGCTTCTGAGATCTGATGAGATCGGGCTAGCCTGGGCTATCCAGATCAGGAATACCAGCCTCTGCTGTAATCATAGTATATTGGAAACGAAACCGTGGCCCAGCAAGAAACAAGTGAAACACATTGATTTTTATTTTTAAAAGATTTGGCAAATTGTGTTATGGTGTGTTGCCTAAAATACTGGCTCCATCCAGTGGACAGAGAGATCATTTTCCTAATGTCGGATCTCTATGTAGAACCAAGTATTCACAGCCCCAGCAGAATGACCAGGGGAGGAGAAAGTGGAAGGCTATTTATGCCTCTCGCATGAGGCTTAGGAAAAGGGAAGGTTGTATGAAATTTGAGGTAGAACTGTGAGTGATGGGTGTAGACCTGGAAGGGGATGCAGGGCTGTCCCAGAATACCTAAATAACTGAAACAGGCCTTGATAAACCATCCATTGTATGTTTCTCCATTATTTTAACCTTTTCACCACTCTTCAGAATGAAGTGCTCTGCTTGTGTTGCTGAAAACTTCCCACCTTTCCTTCTGTGCCAAAATTTGTGGTCTTTGCACATATGTATCTTTCCTTCCTGTGCCAAAAATGCCATACTACTACTTTGGATTGATTTTTCCTCTTAGTACCATAAGGTTTGTAGGATGGCCCTGGAAGGCCTCCCTGTGCCTTCCCCGGGCAAGCCAGCCCTTGGACAGGCTGGGGAAGGGGCTTTTGACAGCAAAAATTGGAGAGGGGCTGTTTGTCCTATTGCTGGGGGATGCACCATATATAACTTAGTTTATAACGTTTGTACTAATTAGCATAGGTATGCAGCTTTAAAGTAGTGCAATCCTAAACAGAGTTACACCCTTCTGTGTAAGTCTGCTTAGGATTGCACTGCAAGTTCTGTACAAGCAAAATTGCAAATATACCCAGGGCCTGGGAGGGAAAACTGCAAACTGCTGCACCCTATGCTACCATAGCATATATATATATCAAGTGTTCCCATCAGAGAGTCAGAAAACAAACCAGCCAAAAACTGAAATTAGAGAACAAACCTTGCAGGAAACAAAAGAAAACATTATTTGAACAGAAACACACAGTAATTATAGTTAGTCCTACCTAAATATTTGGATGTCAGGTTAATCTTTATAACATTGAAAACCCTGGACTCTTTAATAATGTATTGTCTTGTCAAGAACATTATCTCATATTACTTGTCACCAAGCAATGACTTTAAACAAGAAACATATTCTTGAAAATATGGCACATATCTACAGTATATGCAGGAATTATCATTACCAAATGCTATAGCTTGTTTTGAAGAATTTTTTTTCATGCTATACATTTTGAGAGAGTAAACCCTTGTCTTTAAAACATTCCACATTACAAAAGGAAAATAGAGGGATTTTCTTTTTCAGTAACCAAAATTTCCCACATTTTCCACTGGATTTTTTAAAAAGAAGAAATCTTGAATTTTTCTGGAGGTTTCTTCTGGCCTTCACATCTCTACTCTGCCTTCACCACTTTTTTTTTCTCTTTCCTGAACACGTAACAAGAAAGTTGCTCAGTTGTTCCAGAAAACATAGGAACATGTTGCTAAATTAACTTGCCATTTCTATCAAAAGTTCCCTTTAAATGGCTTGTGAAAATGTATGGCCGTGTGTGTTCCACATCCTGAAAGGCATATGTGGTTCAAAATGAATGCTCATTGTTATTTTGATATGAACCTGGATATGTATCCAGATGCACATCCAGACTTTATCTACATGGGTTGTTCATGATCCAGCATGGAAACCATATATGGAAGCTTGCTTCCTCATACAGATCTCCTTTGTTGGATCTATGTGCCTTTGTGCTAAGTTGAACGTCTGTTTTTATATCTATGTTGTATTGATTTGGTGGTATTTTTTAATCAAAGAAATGTTTGAATAAAGTGACAATAAATGAGCAATACTGTAAAGTTTCCACAATCATTTAATAGTTTTTAAAACAAAACTTGTGGGACACATATAGACATATGCCTTATTCTGCCAATAAATAATAAATACAAGTTCTGAGCAAACTTTTTCAGTTGTTGCTGTTTTTGTCCTATGTATTCAGTTTGACTTAATGACATACTCCTAGATTTTATTCTAATTTTGTAGAGACAGACTCTCCAATATTTAATGTAGTTTACTCTGAAAGAAGTAATCATGAATAAAATTAGCTCATTATAACTGATATATAGAGGAGTATCTAATGAAAGCCGTAACTCAAGTATTGTTCCAGTCATCTCTTCATCCTTATACCAGAAATGTGTTGCTACTGGACTGATCTACCAAATATGCCACTTCCATCACTACAGTGTACCTCTTGTTTCACATAACATGTTTCATGTAATATACCATCTTGGCATCTACTTAAAAACAGTTTCTCCTATGTTAGCATACAGAGAAAAATGCCACATGTCAAATGTATGGAAATTCCAACATCCTGCCCTCTAGCTAATTGGATAGCCCTTAATTTGTTTAGATTTACAACAGAAATCCAGCAAGATTTTAATCTTTTACTACTGATCTTTTTTAATGCTGATATAGTTAACAGTGTGTATAAATCCATTCAAGCAATAGGCTCAGAAGGTTGTAACTTTGTTTAGGACTGCACTGTAAGTCTCTTGCCTGAAACGTTCAGTTCTTTAATTTTCCAACATGTCACAATTTGTAAAAATTGGTACCATGACAGTGATTGTTCATTAAGTATCGATATAAAGCTAGATTTGATTTTATCTGGACAGATTTTTGTATGTATACACATTGTTTCCTCCAATACTAAAGTTGCCTAACAGTGCAATCCTAAACCGTTAGCACTCTTCTAAGCCAACATATTTAGAAGGGTATACCTTGGAAAACAAAACAATGGCCCAGAGACTGGAAAATGCTTAATCTACATTCCAGCTTCAAAAAAGGAGATGCCAAAGACTACAGCAACTATCAGACCATCACATTAATTTCTTGTGGTTGATAATGAAAGCTGGGGGGGAGGTACCAGAAGAGAAAAGGCTTAGCTTCCTTTGAAACATGTGAGGTAAACTTTATCGCTTCGAAAATTTAGGTATAGCATGTCAGAATTATAGAATAAACAGTGTCATAAGTAGGGCATATATCTTCTGTTTAATTTTCAGAAAATGTTGGCCTCCAGTGATATTTTGGGGTCTAAACAGAAAAGGGACTAATTTGACTATACATTAAACATCTGGCTAAAATTCCATGGAGATATGACCTTGTAAGGTAATAGTCATCAAAGGCAGCAGTGACACAAGAAAGAGTAGAGTTGCTAGTAGTTACCCAGGCCTGGTAACTGTGCTTACTGTGCCCCCTACTTTCAGGGGAGGGGGTTGCACCTGCATGCCAGCATATCTGCTAGCTCTCCTTTCCTTTTGCACTGTACTTACAGCTGGCAACTGTTGAGAGAGGCAAGATTGCTGAGTAGTCATTTGTGAGGGCCAGGGAGCAACAGTTGTAGCAGTCATACTTTGATGCATGGACACCTCATCGCTTACCTGTGTGGGTGCATTATCTTAGCACCTCCAGCTGAAGGATAAGAGGCTTCCCTTGGTGTGTGTGTCCTCCAATGGAGAACATGTGATGGATCTAAGTCAAGCAGTGTCAGCAATATGCTGTTTGTTCTACTCCTTGCTTGTTTGTTCAACATGACCTTTCTCTGGGGTTCCCATCACCAAAAGTCTTCCCTGTAGGTTTTATTTATTTATGTTGTCAAAGGCTTTCACAGCTGGAGTTCATTAGTTGTTGTAGATTTTCCGGGCTGTATGGCTGTGGTCTTCGCATTTTAGGACCTGAAGTTTCACCAGCAGCTGTGACTGGCATCCTCAGAGGTATAACACAGAGAGATGGAGTACTCTCTGTGTCAAGGTGAGACAAAAAAATGGTAGGCAGGTAAGTTGTATCTACTCAGGAAGGTGGGGTAGGGCTGAGTCATTATCTTGTAGGAGTTTCCCAGGCTATGACATGCTAATGGAGGAGCTTTCTTGAGGAGGTTCTTTTGCATATCAATTGGCTGTTGAAATTCTTTTTTTTAAGCCCCCGGAGGGGATTTTTTATTGCATTTTCTATAAATTACAACAAAAAAAAGGGAAGGGAAAACTACATCTATGGGAGAAAGGAAAGAAAGCCAAACTAAAAACCCAAGATTAGGAGATCTTTACAATAGCTTGTATCAGTGTTAATCTAAAATGCTATGATTACATTGAACATAGTCAATCATGCTATATTATTTATCCTTAAAACCATTGTTTTCACTATTTAAAGAAAATCACAAGAGCATCATTAATATATTTAAGGCCTTAAGGCACAAGTCAGAGTTCTTCAGCCTTCATTTTGTTTTATCTTTTCTAATCCTTAATTAATATTCTCGCTTAGGGGCTACTGCCCCTTTTTTGGAGACAGAGTCCTCATCGGAAGTAGCGGAGTCCATTTCATCACTAGGTTTGCTGTCTTCTTCTTCCTTGCCGTCCTCACCGGACTCTCCCAGTTGCAGTATCAGGAACGTGTCTCTTCAAGAATCTAACCACTATCTCCCCAGGCAGATAATATTTCTTGATATAAATGGAATAGGTTCTATAAACCACATCCATTTTGCTTGCAAGGTATTCCGCTTTTAAATCTGTGGTTGGGGCGAGCGCATCACTCAGCAGTTGCTTTAGATTCTCTTCTTTTGCTTCAGGGACCCCTTGGAACCAGAGGACTAGGTTAGCTTTTTCCATTTGTAGCTGCAAAAGTTGATACTCATCCGAAGCTTGCTTCTTTTCCAGCATTTGAACCTTTTTCTTAACCTTTTTAGAGTTGGCATCCATTTTGTTCACTTTCTCAGCAGTTTGCTCTGTCTTTTTTGTAGTCTCAGTCAATTGGAGCTGCTGAGTTGCAAAGTTCTGGTTTAAAGCTGTCGGTTGTTGATTGATGTTCGTCATCTGGTCCAATAGAGGGTGCAAAGAGTCCGCTAACATTTTAGAAAACTCAGTGGTATCTTCCGGCCGCGGGCTCATGCTCCCCGGTGGTTTCACTTTTGCTTGTCTGTCTTAATCCGTTTTTTTCCATGCCATTTTTATGGATTGTTTACTTTTTAAAAAACCTGCTAAAGTCTCTGAAATTTGCCCAAACGCTTACAGGCGCTCTAGTTGATCTCTGAAAATAGATTTCAATGCTTTTTCTTCAGCTCCCCCTTGGCAAATCGCTATTCTCTTTGTGCATATGGGAAGGGCCCCTCCCCCGCTCGCTCGTTGTTCCCAGGGGGGCTTTCTTTTAAATTCCCGGCATTTCGATTTAACTCAACTCACTGTTCATTGATGGTCTGAAGATCTCGCTCAAGGTACATTTTTTTGTGCTCGATCTCCAACGCTTGTCCCAGTCAGCGGCTCTGGTGCCATTGCGAACATAGCAGCAACAGGACCATCGTGGTGGAAGAGCGCCTCAATTCTCCAGCAAAGCGCTGGCGAAGAGGCTACCCTTCAAAGCCCCATGGCTAGGAGCCTTTCACAAAGGCTCCGGGGGTGGCAGCGACCAGTCGCCCCCCCTCCTAACCGCTGGAGCATGGATCGCTTCCCCAGGAGGTCCGGGAGAAACGTCCCCTATTGTGTCGCCATAAACCGGAAGTCCAGCTGTTGAAATTCTAATCTTATCTGTAGTACTGTTGTGAGATGTAGAGCATTTTGTGTTTTTCATGACTGGAAACCATACCCTATTTATTTTTAAACTCTCTTCCTTCCTATTGAAATTGTGTTTATGTATATGAATTTCAATGGCTTCCCTGTGTAATCTGACATTGTAATTGGATGTATTGTCCAGCATTTCAGTGTCTGTGTCCTGTTTGAATTAGGCTATGTTCAGCCACTGTGGATTTTTCAGGTTGGCCCAGTTTGTAGTGTCTTTCATGTTCTTTTATTGTTGTCTGAATGGTATGCTGTGTGGTCCCTATGTAAACCTGTCCACAACTGCATGGTATGCGGTATACTCCTATCACAACAAACTATGGCAGGTCCTTAAAGAGATGGGAGTACCAGACCACCTCACATGTCTCTTGAGAAACCTGTATAAGGGCCAAGAAGCGACAGTTAGAACCGGATATGGAACAACTGATTGGTTCAGCATAGGAAAAGGAGTACGACAAGGATGTATATTGTCGCCTTGCTTATTTAATATATATGCAGAGTACATCATGCGAAATGCTGGCCTGGATGAATCACAAGCGGGAATTAAGATTGCTGGGGAAAAGATCAACAACCTCAGATATGCAGATGATACCACTCTAATGGCTGAAAGTGAAGAGGATCTAAAGAGCCTCTTGCTCAGAGTAAAAGAGGAGAGCGCAAAAGTGGGCTTGAAGCTCAACATCAAAAAAACTAAGATCATGGCATCCGGCCCCATCACTCCTTGGCAAATAGAAGGGGAAGCTGTGGAAGTAGTGACAGACTTCACGTTCCTGGGATCCCAGATCACCGCAGACTGTGACTGCAGCCATGAAATTAAAAGACGCCTGCTCCTTGGGAGGAAAGCGATGGCGAACCTAAACAGCATGATAAAAAGTAGAGACATCACCCTGCCAACAAAAGTCCGCATGGTCAAAGCAATGGTATTCCCAGTAGTCATGTATGGCTGCGAGAGCTGGACTATAAGGAAGGCCGAGCGCCGAAGAATAGATTCTTTTGAACTATGGTGCTGGAGAAGACTCTTGAGAGTCCCTTGGACTGCAAGAAGAACAAATCAGTCAATCCTCAAAGAAATCAACCCTGACTGTTCCCTGGAAGGCCAGATAATGAAACTGAAGCTCAAATACTTTGGCCACCAAATGAGAAGGGAGCACTCACTGGAGAAGATCCTGATGCTGGGAAAGATTGAAGGTCAAAGAAGACGGGGACGGCAAAGGATGAGATGGTTAGACAGTGTCATCGATGCAACGAACATGAAATTGAACCAACTTCGGAGGACTGCGGAAGACAGGAGGGCCTGGCGGGAGATGGTCCATGGGGTCGCGAAGAGTCGGACTCGACTGTGCGACTGAACAACAACAACAACAACAACAATACTGCCCTACCCCAGAGGGCTCAGGGCAGTGTACAACATAGTTTAAACACAGTTTCACAGGCATATATAAAATCCAATCTAAAACCCATTTAAATTAAATGTGTTAGCGGGAAGCCAGAGATGTATGGTCCCACGCTGCATGCACTGTCACTTGAGCTATGGATATCCTGCCTAGGGTTTATATAGTGCTAAGAAGGCAGAGATTGGCTACAGTTCTAGTCAGTACTGGAGAGAGCTTAGAGGAAGGAAGGGAGAGGTTTGTAGGTTTAACTTACATTTTTCACTCTCCATGAATTATATAGGAGTTTTAGAGATATGCCAGAATTGTTGGTGGCCTAATGTGCCAGCACTAGATATGTGATGGGAATGGGGAGGCTTAGGATGGTACCTGAGGGGCAAATCAGACATGACAGCATCCTCATGCTTGCAATGGGGTTGCCATTTTAAAGCCTAAAATGAGCTATTTTAAAAATGCTGGGAGGGACCAGGCCCCCAGTATGGTGGGAGACAGGACTCATTTTCTTCCCTCCTAGGGTTGCCAGCCTCCAGGTGGGGCCTGGGGATCTCCTGCTTTTACAACTGATCTCCAGCTGACAGAGATCAGCTCCCCTGGAGAAAATGGCTGTTTTGAAGGGTGGACTCTATGGCATTGTACTATGCTGAGGCCCCTCCCCTCCCCAAACCCCGCCCTCTCCTGGATCCACCCCCAAAGTCTCTAGGTATTTTCCAACCCAGGCCTGGCAACCCTATTCCCTCCATGCCTTTGAAAGTGCCAAAACAGCCACGGCGGGGTCAGCACTTGAAAAGGTGCTGAGGAAGGGATGAGGCTGCCTCATCCTGCCAGGCTGCGGGCCCTTGTGGCATTTTAAAATCATCCGTTTTAGCCTTTTAAATGGTAGTGGTGTCCCCATGGTGGCCATGACAGTTACATCTAATTTGGCTCTAAGTCCCACACTACCCCAACACCACCTATTTGCACACCCATGCTGGAGTTACACCAGCCTAATTCCAGCACAGTTTGGCACTAGTGTATCTCATACACACACCAACATAGGGTTTAGTATTCATCCAAGAGGTTTAAGGAAGGCCTCAGGATTGTGCCCTGAGTATTTTATTTATTTATTTATTTGAAACTTTTATTAGCCATCTTTCTACCTTGGAGAATAAAGGTGGCTTACAATGAGTAAAGCACAGAATTTCAGGATTCATGATCATATTAAAAGACAAAGAGCACGAGTTATAATATGTACTATATAATATTGTAGTCAGGAATTCTTAGCACTGTGGCCATCACACCTCGTATGCAGAAAGTTTTGGAATGTCCAGAGAGATTTCTTGAAGCTTGTTGATCTTCAGTTTTTAAAGCTTGTTTCTAGATTGCAGGACAAATAGATTTATGCATCTCATTTCCTCATAATGGACTTGCAGAGATTTTATGTTAGAGGTCACATAACAAAGTATATTCCTGTTGGCTCTGTCACAAGAATAAAAAATCTGATTAGCAATTTCCTTATATAATGCAATCAGTAAAAGGCAAATCAAACATATTGCTATATTTTCCTCATCACTAAGCAACTAAAATTGTTCTCTGCATTTACTGATGCTGACACCAACAGCAGCTGAAACTTAAACACATCAATATCAGTTCCTTCTTAAAACAGTCCTGTGGAATAATTTTCCATCACCAAGGGAAATCTTAGACATGATTTCCAATTTAATAAATGCCCTTTTGCTACAATGCATCAATCTATGTACATAATTCTTTTAATGTTAATTACTTTATTACAAATTTACAACATTAAAAGGGTCTGGATTCAGTATTAAGCTGATTGCAATTATACCATTGATAAATTATCACAAGCAAATATTATTAAATTGTGCACCAAATAAATCTTTCATGGAAATAACACAATCATTAATCTAGTAATAAATACAATTAACATTCAAGAACTCTTTAAAATGGCTTAAAACTGGTTTTCCTGTTTGATGCTTTAGTTCTGTGGTCTTTCCTAAACCTGCTTTACTACAACTTTTTTTTAAAGATTGCAGTGGGGGGGGGGGAGATGCTATGTAGATGCGAAAGTGCAGATTGTTTCCTGGTTACACCCAAACTACTGCCATTTCCCCTGCCCCAGTCCCTTCTGTCTGCCATCCTCCCCTTTTGGGTGGGAGTGTCCTTTACTGGTAACTGAGGTATCACTATAGCAACTTGTCAATTACAAATTTAGGAGAAAGATTCCCAAAGGGCCATCTAGTGGTGGTGAGGGGAAATGGTAGTCATGGGGGACTGGAACAGGTAAAGAGTAGGGAAACCTGCCACCTGGGTGATCTGTAGACACTGTAAATGCCTCTGCATCCACAGCAATAACAGCCAAACAAAGAACTGTTGCTGTGTGAAAGCAGCCCCTCTATCTTTTCATTGCTGAAGAAATACGATCAGATTAATTTATCTGGAGCACATACTGTACTTTCAACAGCAGGGCTCCCAAGTACTTACCTTAATTCGGCGGGGATGTATAGTTCTTCGCGGGACCATTCCCGCGGGGAAAACACAGATTACCAGAGCGTCGCCCAGCTACGTGCCTACGTCACGTCTGGGCGACGGAATAGTGCAGCGCCTGTGTTCCAAGCAAGAATCTTCCAGCGGGGGAAGCATGTGTCCCCCGCCGGATCGTAGGTAGGTACTTGGAAATCCTATTCAACAGCAAGAGAGAATCCCTGTCTGCCAGTATTGTGGCTGCGTTATCCAAATAGCACATATAAAGCTATATTCAGATTCAACTTTCTTTTAGAAAAACGCCAACTAGGATTTAAGATTTCATTGGCAAGATACCGAAGTCAATGAGACTTCTTCAACTGTATCTTTGCAGTATGAAATTAAAACAGACAAATAAATACTTTTGAATTAAAAAGAAGTCTTGCTATCTCACCATCAAAGAAAATCTTGCCTATGCACATAGACACCCTAAATTACAAAAAACTAAGGGTGATTTTGTTGTTTTTTAGAAGATTCTACTGCAATATAAGAATTGGAGTGTGGCATGATAAATCATTTGTGGCCTAGCCTGTCTGGTCTTTGAAGCCATTTGGAATTTTCCCATAAACTATAAAGAGACAAAAGCAGTATCAAGTCTTCCGGGGGCTGGAAAATACTGATACAATTTTTAGGCAGGTGGCAGGAAAAGAGGAGAGCGCATAATGTTTATGTTGCTCTAATCAGCCTTTTCCATCCTTTACTTCCTTTTTGTGTTGGCTTCACTCTCTTTTCTTGCTACATTCTTACAGACTACGAACTTGGTCCTGGGGAGAAGTGGTTGAATTTGTAATAACAGGACAATCTTAGCAAAATAAACTATTAATGATCTTCAAAGTAATAGTGGTCACAATTCTACAAGTACCCTGTAATCAGCCACAATAATAATCTTTAATGCTACAGTTCCGAAGGTCTAATCCTTACACATTACCCAACCCTCCTATTTTCCTTATCCTTTGCAACTGCACGTCTGCTGCTGGGCCTGCATCTGGCTTCTTGTTCTGAAGAACTGAAGAATGAGTGATCAACTCATGTTTGTCTACAACTAAATCTTAATTGCAAAGGGGTAGCCAGTTCACTCTGTTATAGCAAAATGACAGTCTAGTGGCACCTTAAAGTCTGCTGTTGAAATAAATGTTGTTAGTTTTTAAAGTGCCACTGGGCTTTTGTTTTCTGTGACTGAATTGACAGTTTTATATGACTGAATATGACAGTTGATGGTGCCATTATCCTGACTACCCCCTAATTACCAGTGTTTTTAATGGTAATTAGAGACATTGAGGGGACTTGTTGCTATGGTGTTTAATCGCCCTGACCCTGTTTGACTGCCATCATCTTCCATAAAAGAACAGCATTAATTTTTTTAAAATATCTACAAAGTGATCTTTATATATCACCATATCTCTACCTTCAAAGCTAAAAAAATGTAAAACAAAAGTGACACTCTTTTGGCTCTAGTTTGGCAGCAATGGCCTTACCAAGCAGCAGAAACAACAGAGGGAATAGCCCCCCTGTTTCTCAGAGTCTTCAAGTGAGAATGGTGTGATTCCTGTTCTCTCCAGCTGTCTTGCTGCTAGAAAGTGCTGCCAAGTCACAGCTGACTTATGGCAACCCTGCAGGGTTTGGGGGGGCAATCAAACAATGGTGGTCTGCCATTGCTTGCCTCTGTGTAGTAAACCTCAACTTCCTTATAGGTTTATAGGCTTGCATATTTATAGTACCTTTACAGAAGATACTGCATTAACAGATTTGCAGTGCAGCTTTCAATTGACATAGAGTTGATGGGCTTAGAAAGGTGTAACTCTGTTTAGGACTGCATTGTTAGCTTGGTGGATGAACATAAAGTGACAGCACAAATTTAAATAGTCTATGTGACAGGAACTAGACAGAAAGCTAAATTTATTGTTAAACCAGAAGTTATGGACCTAAATACTAGGTAGAAGTGTATTGTTGTCCACAGTGACCAAGAACCTCTCAATGCCATACTTAAAGCACTTTAAATAAGGAAATTTATTCCTATTGCCCACGAAAGCCAATGAATAATCACAGGCAGTAGATTAGAATAATCCTTGGGGCTGCAGTCATGTTTGATAGACAATTCCTCTTGAGACACCAGCCATAGAAGCAAGTACATGCTGTTGCTGAGGCCGCCCTACTCATTCAGAAGAAATGTATCCCTTGCTTATCACTGAAGCAAATACACACATATTTATTTAATGTATATAATTTACTCTGCAGACCTTAGTACAGCATTTAAACATATGAAGTTACCTTATACTGAGTCAGCAGCACACACAAAATAGACAAAGGACTAAACAAATAGAATGAAACACCATAAAGACACCATAACAAAACTCTGGATTATGTATTCATTTGGGGCATTCCTCTCCAAGGTCTCTGGTAGAGGTCTTTCACATGACCTACTATCTGATCCTTTGAATTTGTTAGTTCAGTGGGCAGAAGTATTCTGAACATGAGGCAGTATGCCACTATAGATTCATTACACCAGAAGACCTTTAGGTGCTGCCACTGCAGAGGGATTTGGGAGAAATCCCATCAGAAGCCAGTTGGGTTAAATTGGGGACTGGGTTGCAATGTTAATCAATTAATCCTATCAAGAGAAAATCCTTTTAGCTGTAATATTAAGCTCTTCCATCTTCCACTCATATATTGTTCTTTCTGAAGAACAAATTAGATTTCTTCTAGCAATACTTTCAAAATCAAAACAAAACAATTCAGGAAATATGTGAATGATCACAGAAGCATACAACAGACATTGTGCAGATGATGAAAATCTGCTTTGTTCATTCTATATCAAATGTAATTTTTGTAATCATCTGTAAAACCCTGTAGACCATGCACAATTTTTTTGCCAAGAAACACTTAAAAAACAACACTAAAATCCAAATTGATTCATTCTAGGAAATATTTGATTTTAATTTGATTAAATTGCAAATTAAACATTTGTATTCATAGTCCTCTTTTATGATAGTGTGAAAGTCCTTTTGTACTTTTGAAGAGCTTGGCATTATGAAGAACATCAACTGATTATTTCTGGTAATAAACCAACACCTGCTCTTATTATTGTTATTACAAATGTTATCGATAAGAGGCGTGGCTCTGCATTCAGTTGCAGGGTGCATCCAAACATATGTAAACCAAGTAGCAGAGCTACTGTGGAAGCATAGTTACCATGCTTTGATCCGACAAGCAATCTCTTCTCTTGGACTAGTATTGGGAAACCAGTTCTACTTCTGTGCAGCAGAAACTGGCTGGGTGCTGTACTAACTGGCTGATACTTCTGATGCTACGAACTCCCCTTGAATACTTACTCAGCTTTTAGTAGTTTTTCAATTCAAAATATTTGGTTAGTTTTTTTAATTCAGTTGAAAATAGATGCAAAACCTCTGACAGTGTCTTCCCCTCTGGCAACCTGAGAATACTCATTCTCAGTCCTTGGCATGTAACCTGTTGCTGCTGCTGGGTACCCAAGAGTCCTCTCTGGGGTCAGGGACTTGAGACTTATATCCACAGGATTGACATTAGCTCCCTAGTAAAGGTAAAGGTTCCCTTGCTCGAAAGCCAGTCGAATCCGACTCTAGGGTTGTGGTGCTCATCTCCGTTTCAAAGCCAAAGAGCCAGCGCTGTCCGAAGAAGTTTCCGTGGTCATGTGGCCGGCATGACTAAACACCAAGGCGCACGGAACGCTGTTACCTTCCCACCGAAGTGGTACCTATTTATCTACTTGCAATTTTTTGCTTTCGAACTGCTAGGTTGGCAGGAGCTGGAACTAGAGACGGGAGCTCACTCCATCTTGCGGCACCCGGGTCTCGAACTGCTGAACTACTGACCTTCCACAGCCTGCAGTTCAGCGTCTTAACCACTTGAGCCACCGCAGCTCCTAACAACTCCCTAAGGAGTCCTCAAAGTTTTGTGTTTCTCAATGTTACTGCCCACCAGGCACTCCCTTCTGCCCTTGAAGGCTGCTCCTTAGGTCCTTGTAAACCTTTTCTGGTCATCTGCTGCTACAGTTGCTGGCGAGCACCCTCTACAGGGGCTGGCCTGGACGCTTCCTACCAGAGTTCAGGTACTCCTCTCAGCTCGTAGCTGAGATCCAATTGCCCCATCCCCTGTGCCAGATGTCACGACAGCATCATGTTTTTCTTGTTGTTACATCACTTGGTGATCCACTTGTGGTAGAGTCGCCAAGCCTAGAATGGCCAGACTGCTGATCCACTTACACGATCTTCATACCCAGGTTCTGCAGTCCGTTTGCTGTTTAAAAACTGAACAAAAACAGGGAGGAGCTGCACTCACTGGGAGAGATAAAAATGCTGCAAGCCCAGTTTTAAAGTATAGCTAAAAGCATTTTAGCAAGACCTGCAGATTGTTGAGCTCAGTACAGAGGCTGACATGAACATTGTTATTCATATACTTGTATCAAAATCAATTAAACAATAAACATCTAAAAAAGAAAGCAACACACCAGCTCCCAAACAAAGTTTGTGTCATACACACTGAACTCCCCCGGGGCAAGAGTGCCCTGGTTTGTTTGTTTTGTCTCTTCCAACATAAATTGGAAACACACCTAATACTCAGGACTGTCTATATTGTGTAGTGAAGTGATACGCAAGTCCAAAGTCCCACAAAAGTAAGAAGTTACTTGAGTGACTTTAGAAAAGGGTTCTTAGGGTCCTTTGGATTGTATAAGGAGATTCTAAAGTTTGTTTTAAGACTGTTGAGTGGGCAGGCTGATTGAAAAGCAGGGTTTTTTGAGCGAAGGGTTGGACTTGGACTTTTCTGGAGCATACAATCAGCCTGCAAAGGATGCGGTTAATCTCTCTGATAAGCGTGTGTTTAAAGCAAGAGAAGGAAGGACTCTTATGATCCCAGGTAAGCAAGTAACCAGTGGAAAATAGTGGACTAACTAGCAGAATGGCAAGTTCCTAAAAAAAAAAAAAGTGATGTGAGCAACAGGGGAGAGAAGAAAAGAAGATTGACAACAGAGAAGGAGAAATAAATGTGACTGTTTTTTACCCACTGAAGGAGACCGGGTTCTAAAATATAAATATTTTTTGGGGGGGGGGTTACAAGCGTAAAAAGTGATGCTATTGTTCTTTGAAGTCTGTAAACATCTTGCAGTGATGGAATTACTCTTTGTTTAGTCAGACAAGCTGATTTTGATCTAGCTGCGATTATTGTTGAACACTCCTCATGTTTTAAAGTAACTGTTTAAGAGTAATTAGCGTCTTTATGAGCATTGCATAACCTCCAACACTTGGGCTTTTAGTTAGGTTCTTTATACTTCCTCCTATAGTTTGTAGATTCCCCCCCCCCATTTCTGTTGTAGTTTTTTAGAAAATGCAAATAAAAAATTCCCCTATGGGGGGCCAAAAAGAAAAGAAAAGGATTCTTGCAATCACATGTTCTTGGATGACCAGTTAAATGAAAGAAAAATAAGTATTTTTAAAATACTGAAAGCAATGACAGTGTGCTACAGCAAATCCTACAACAACAAAACCAAGTGAAAGCATATTAATATTTATTTATTTGTCAGATTTCTACCCCGCCCTCCCGGCTGACGCCAGGAGGGAAATGTGTATTTTAGAAAACAGACCATGGTTTAATGGTTTATGACATAGCTGTTCTGGTACTGGAATGATGCCCCCCTCCAAGTGGAATGACAGCCTCTGGAAGTAGCATACGTGTTCTGGCACTGGAATGACACTTGCAGAGTGAAATAGTCCCTGGGAGTAGCAGATGTATTCTGGCACTGGAATGACAGCCCTCAGACTGGAATAACAGCCACTGGGAGTAGTAGAAGTACTCTGGGACTGGAATGGAAACCCCCAAAATGGAATAACAACCCCTGGGAGTAGTAGAAGTGTCCTGGGACTGGAATGAAAGCCCCCATAGTGTAATGACAGATCCTGGTAGTAGCAGAAGTGTTCTGGCACTAGAATGACAGCCTCAGGGAGTAGTAGAAATGCTCTGGGATTGGAATGACAGGTCGCAGAGTGGAATGACAGTCCCACTGGGACTGGAATTACACCCCCGCATGGAATGAAGGCCCCTGGGATTAGCAGAAGTATTCTGAGACTAGAATGAAGGCCCCCTGATTGGAATGGCCCTTCTTGGGAAATAGCAGAAATGTACTTGGACTGGAATGACAGGTTGCAGAGTAGAATGACAGCCCATGGGAGTAGCAGAAGTGTTCTGGAGCTGGAATGACAGCCCCTGGGAGTAGCAGAACTGTTCTGGCACTGGAATGACAGCTCTAGGGGCTGTCATTCCAGTTCCAATAAACTTCTGCTACTCCCAAGGGCCCCCATTTCACTCTGGGGGCTTTTATTCTAATCCCAGGATACTTCTGCAACTCCCAGGGGCCATCATTCCACTTGGGGGGGGGGGCTCATTCCTGTCCTAAAGCACTAATCCTATTATTTCTGTGTCCTTCCACTCTGGGACCTGTTATTCCAGTTCCTGAGCAGTTTATCTGGGCCCAGAGACATTAACTGTAAATCCACCCTGCATTTTCATTGCAACTGTTTTGTGCTGTAGATAGAACCTATTCAAATCAACTGGCATCCCTGGCTCTCATTATCTCTAATGGGCCTTCAAGACCCTCCCCCATTGTTTCCAGTGAGCAATGCTTTCATCCCTTTAGTACATCCCTCAAAGTAAAAGTGGATGGCCCTGACCTGGATAGATTAGGCAAGCCCAATCCCCTCAGATCTCAGCAGCTAAGTAGGGCAGACCCTGTCAAGGCAGAGGCAGGCTATCATACCACTTCTCTGAATGCCCTCCATGCCCCAGTAGGAGTTGCCAGAGGTCACCATGACTTCCAGGCATGGCACAGCACACACACACAGGCGTGCACACACACACACAAATACAAAAAAAAAAGTTAAGTGGATGGAGAGAGATCTTTCCCTCTTCTGTTTGGAAGTCCTTCATTGGGCAGCAGCAATTAAACCAGCAACCAAGCATCAGTGCCAGGGGTTGCAACCTGTATGTGAGCAAGGACTTTATCAGGGCTCTTTTAAAAAAATCTTCCTGCTGGTTTCAAATATCCTGTTGCACTTTGTCTTGTTCTTGAAATAAGCCACTTGGAATATTGTTTATAAAAGAAAAGCAGGAGATACATTTACTAAATATTTTTTTTAAAAAAATACTAGGAGGAAACGCAACAGGGGAAGCCTTGGCAAGGATGTGAAACTTTCGGCTGCTCAAAATTGCCTCTTTGGATGCGACCGTCTCGAAACTTCCCATCATGCTCCCCCGGTTTTTCTGTCTCCAGCTGTTCCGAGAGGGAAAGTGGACAATTGTTCCAACGAGGGATGGGTGGACTATTTTGGATGACAGCGTGAGGGAAAACGACGGACGCATAAGGCAAATGAAATACCGTCAGAGAGAAGCTGACGTTTCGCAAGAGGGGGCGTGGCCAAAGTCAGGGTTTCAGCTGGACGGACTGACACGCGCCCGGCAACCCACAGGACTTGATACGCGGCCTGGAGTGAGCGCGTGGAACACGAGCCGAGGCTGTGGCGCTCGCATGGTAGGCGTGGCTACTGAGCCACGTTGCAGCCTCGTGAGGGAGGAGCAGGGCGGTTGCTCAACGCCGGCCTCTGAACTCAAGGGCCCCTGCGGGCGTCATTTGAACTGGGCTGATTTGAATTGGGTTGCTAGGAAACGAGTGCGCAATGTGGGCCAATAGGAAGCCTTTCCTCGTCTTATGACGTTCGGCATGCATGTGAAGAGATTCTCGTTGAAGCGTTAGAATTCAAATCAGCTTTCCGCGGTAGAGTCGTTTGATTGCTGCGACTCCCCTTTCCCAGTGGGCGGGACCCCTTTGGGGAAGGAAACGATGCTTGAACGTGAACATTTCTAGGTATCGTTCCCATGGCTACAGGTGGGGAGGTGTGGTAGGAGGGCGTGGAAGAAGTGAACAGAAACCGCCTACCGGCTACGTGGTGCCTTGAAATTGGGGCTTCGTTCTGCTAGGGGGCGTTGGACGGAGACTGACAGCGTTCTGGTCCGGTCCTGTCAGAAAATGGGCCGGGTCCGTGCCGCTGGTGGAAGAACTCGCCAAACGGGAGGAACCGACATCCTTTGCGGGTTAAAGGGAGTAGTGGTTCTGCACGGGGTGGGGGAGAGGGGATCAGACTGGAGCAAGGTTTCCTTCCTCCCGCCTTTCAGCAGCTCAACGATAGCCAATGGCGACGGGATATAGGCTCGCCGGGCCAATGGGGAGCGTGAACTGCTCGGAGTAGGCCCGCCCTCTTCTCGCTCGCCTTTGCCCGCCCGTGCCTCGCCCACCGCAGCTCTTGCCGTCCAATGAGAGGCGCCGCTGTGTGAAAGGGGCGGGGGAGAGCGCGGGGTTAGGTGGCGAGAGAGGAGGCGCGGCCGGGCCAGAGACTGTGGCGTTCCGTGCTGCGGCGTTTTCGGGCGAGGAGGCTGCGCGGAAGGCAGCGGCGGCGCCACTTCTCCGCGAGGTTCTCCCCTCCCCCGCCAGCCGGCCGTGTCCTCTGCGTCTGACCCCGCGCTTGTCTCGTTGTCAGGAAGGGACCGTGGCTGGGAGACAGTGTGAGGCAGCGAGCGGGCGGCTTGCGGCGGCGGCGGCAGGCGGGCGTCTGGTGCCCCCTGCTCGCCTCGGGCCCCTCCCCTGAGATGGGGAATGGGCTGTCGGAGCAGACGCCGATCCTGTCCAGCCTGCCGGGCTTCCAGTGCTTCCACATCGTGATCCTGGGGCTGGACTGCGCCGGCAAGACGACGGTCCTCTACCGGCTGCAGTTCAACGAGTTCGTCAACACCGTCCCCACCAAAGGCTTCAACACGGAGAAGATCAAGGTGACGCTGGGCAACGGCAAGACGGTCACTTTCCACTTCTGGGACGTCGGGGGCCAGGAGAAGCTGCGCCCCCTCTGGAAGTCCTACACGCGCTGCACGGACGGCATCGTCTTCGTCGTGGACTCGGTGGACGTGGAGAGGATGGAGGAGGCCAAAACGGAACTGCACAAAATCACGCGCATCTCGGAGAACCAGGGAGTGCCCGTGCTCATCGTGGCCAACAAGCAGGACTTGAGACACTCGCTGTCGCTCTCGGAGATGGAGAAGATGCTGGCCACCGGCGAGCTGAGCGCCTCCACTCCCTGGCACCTGCAGCCCACCTGCGCTATCATTGGGGACGGGCTCAAAGAAGGACTGGAGAAGCTGCACGACATGATAATTAAGCGAAGGAAGATGCTGAGGCAGCAGAAGAAGAAGAGATGAGCCGCTGGGGCTGTGAGGGTTAGCTCCTTGTCAGCATTTCAGTAAAACCGTTTCCAGCGCCTGGCCTGCTTGTCTGGATCCTGTACAGCCTAACTATCAAACAGTCAGCCTGATGGGAAGCTTTGCAGACTTAACAGGCCACTGGTTCCCCCACAAGTTCTTCGGCACTACTATTACTTTTTTTTTTTTTTTTTAAAGAAAGAAACTAAAACAAAACTCCCTTGTTACATAGTACAAAACGATCAGGAAACAGATGGGTGGGTAAATGTGACCTGGATATCTAAATAGCCAAATAAAACAATGAAGAGTGTTCTGCTTGGTGGTGTAGTCATATGTTTCAGAGTGCCTTTGCAAGGGAACTGCATTTAAGGCATTAGGTGTTTTCAAACTACTGCTTGTATAAATGGAGTGTAATAGATGAAGATACGCAGCTTTAAAATAGTATCCTTTAACATAATGTCAAGCTAGGAAACCATTATTTAAGGAGGCTGTGAATGTGGAGGGTTCTTATATGAAAGGTTGGCTGTATGGTATGCTGTTAAACTGGTCCTCTTAAAATATCACTTTGCACTCTGATGATTTGAACTATCGATATTGTGGTGGTCATGTTATCAGAAGCTTAATAGATGGAAAAGTTGGGAATACGTAAGAGCATGGATGAGTTTCCTGATAATATAGCATGTCTTGGTGTGTAGGGTTATTTTTGTTTTTTTTAAAAAAAGAAATAGCCGTGCATTGATTTGTTAGCAGTGCTGCTCTGGGTTTGAACCATACTTGATTGTTGTAGGAGGCAAAGTTTGCTGTCCAAAAAAACCTTGAACAATTAAAGGCAAAACTAAATTACTACCATAAGGGACTTGGGTTTCAGAATTCTTACAGTGCAATATTACCTTTAAATGAAATTGATGGCAATAAAATTTGATCGTAATTAATTGAAAAGGAAGTTAAATTCAGTAGAACACATGCAATTTCCATGTGCCCAGTACTGTCAGATTTCTTTTTAATATTCTTGCAGTACTTTTAGGAATGTATTGAAGCTTTATACACTTGAAACATTTTGACACTGTGGAAAAAAGTTTAAAGATGACCTGTGTCTACTCTAATTATATTTTAAGCTTGTTTACAGTCATGCAAACAGTGTTAACTGGGTGGGACAGTATATGATAGAAAGGGGCTCTTTTTCTTACTGGTACAGGTTTTTTAAAGAAACAATTCTTTGGGCAATTTGGGTAGCAGGTTAAAGGGCTAAAAGCCTCTCTTACTCTACTGGTGCTGTGAAATGTTATTAGAATAATTCCACTGTAAAATGAGAGAACTCTGTGACATGGGAACAAGACTTCCTCCTCTTGGCACAACCAATAAAGTTACTGTGTTCTCAGTTATAGAGAGGATAACTACAGCTCTGAATGTCAGTAAATAAAACTTATTGATACTTGTATAAAATCAAATTTTATAGCCAGAAACTGCTTAGAAGGTAACCAAAAATGCACTTCAGTGTTTTCAAATACTGAAAGTGACAGCTTTTTTAAAATATGAAATCCTGGTCCTTTTTGAAAGAATTGAAGTAGCTTCCAATGGAGCTTTTGTATGTTGGTTATATGTACCTGCACTAGTGACATTGAAAGTCACTTAATGTCTATATTTATAAAAATGTGGATAACTTCTTTAAACCTCAAACCCAATTCCAAATGTGTCATCAAACCGAAGTGGATAGAACATTTTACTATGTGCACATCCTGCTTTTTATCAGAATTGTCTGCATGAAACTGAACCCTTTTTCATGTGAGATTTGTAAATGTTACAATGTTATAAATCACAGATATCTCATTAAAGACTTAATGGCAACTTGCATTATGTTCTGTATGTTTGACAGAAATCTGTTTATGGTTCAAGTAACTTGTGTTTATCTTTTGTGATGGTGGCTGTGAATATTTCGTTTAAATGCCTCTCATTTGTGAATGTTTCATCTAGTGTTGTAACAGGCATGATGACACTTTTGTTTATCTTGGTTGCCCCAGTTAAGTGACATTTCTTTATAACTGCTTTTGCATTCTGAGGCCTGAAGCACACAATCAAATGCAAATTGTAGGTGGTTACTACTGGTATTTCCTTTCATTTCTAGAATATGTTGTTCCAAACAGTAAGTTAGTCAGGTTGCATGCTCCATTGGGTGCAGTGCCATGAATTGTGTACTCTTGACTTAAAAGAGTTAAATGTAAGATAAGAGACAGTGATACTGTGATGCTTTCGCAGATGGCATAACAGTCTTCTCTTCCATACATCATTTATGCTGGACTAGTTAAACATTGTTTTGTTTATAAATAGGGGGAGTACTTATGTTTGCCCCAGGTACTTCTGCATTTGTCCTGTGCACTTAAGTGGTTTTAATTTTGACTTTGATTCCTACTGTTTTTCTTTGAAAAATGTGCTTGAGGCCATGGAAGCATTTCAAAGGGTGTTTTTGCTGTCTATAGCAAAGGCTCTTAAAATGCAGTCCATGTCATAAAAATGAATTTCTGAACACCTAGGTAGTTTCTCTATTAAAGCAGTGGAATTCTGCTGTGTTGTTGGAAGTAGCTGATCTAGAGAGAGCCAGCAGCCTGCTAAGTACTCACTTCCATGCTTAGTGCTCCAGGATTTTTTTTTTTTAGTAAAGTTGAATCTTTTAAAGCAGTAAGACATTTTAGGGAAGTTGGTAGTCCGTATTTCCTGTCTCTCTTATCCCCCCCCCTCCAAAAAAATTGGACCTTAGGGATTATGGAAACTAATTTAGTTTTCCATTGCTATTGAGAAAAGTAGGTGGTAGAAGGCAGTTGCTTCCTAGTAAATCCACTTGCCCAAAAGTCAGGGAGTCCTGGGAGCTGGCAAAAACCTTCCAGTAAAATGACTATGAAAAGAAAGAAAAGCCATCTGAGAAATAATTAATGGGTGGGGAAAACTCTCCTTTTCTTCCCTGGAAGACCTTAATGTAGATTAAAATAGCTCACTCTGTGTGTCATAGGTGATTCTTGTATCAGCCATGCTACCTGAGTTATAATCCTGAGAGGTTAGGAGTGAAAAGAGAAAGAGGTGAATTTTCTGTCTGCTTTTTGATAGCAGTATATTATTCACTATGGAGCTGCAGTGGCTCAAGTGGTTAAGACGCTGAACTGCAGGCTGTGGAAGGTCAGTAGTTCAGCAGTTTGAGACCCGAGTGTGCCGCATGATGGAGTGAGCTCCCGTCTCTGGCCCCAGCTCCTACCAACCTAGCAGTTCAAAAGCAAGAAATTGGAAGTAGATAAATAGGTACCACTTCAGTGGGAAGGTAACAGCGTTCCGTGTGCCTTGGTGTTTAGTCATGCCAGCCACATGACCACAGAAATGTTTTTGGACAGCACGGGTTCTTCGGCTTTGAAACGGAGATGAGCACCACAACCCTAGAGTCGGATTCGACTGGCTTTCGAGCAAGGGAACCTTTACCTTTATATTATTCACTGCACTTGGCTTGTTCACCTTTACAAGAGCTCAGTACAATTTAATGTACCTGTCTCTTGATAGTCTTGTGTACTTCAGTGTATTGTATATTGTATTTTAATGGAGTTTGTATTAGTATGCACATTCTGATCCATAAAGACTTTATGTTCAGAACTACAGTTCTAGCATAAGTGTAAGAAATTATACACTCAGGTATATGTATACCTTACTAGATATCTGATGTAGCTCCACATTGTGAGAGTGAAGTTGAGAGCATTTGGAATGTCCTCTGCTTTTCAGAGTCATGGAAGCATCTGTAATGAAGGTTACAGCTGCATATAGGTGGGTAGCCGTATTGGTCTGAAGCAGCAGAACAGTGGCACCTTTAGGACCAACAAAGTTTTATGCTGGGTATACAGCTGCAGAATTTCTTCCTGATGTCTGACCCTAGCGTGGGATGGATGTTCAGGAAACTCAAGCATGTAGATACTCCCCATGGAAATAGATAGTCTGTGTTTCACTGGAAATGTCTGACCAGCTTTCCTTAGAGAAGCAGTTGATAATGTAGAGTTCATAAAGACCTAATTGTAATGAAAAGGCCATGATGATAATGATGGCAGTGAGTATACTCATGCAAGCATCTGATGTCTGTTGCAGGCATTGTTCCCTCTAAGCTGAGTTAGTGTGAGCTAACTCACAGTTTTTTGGCCTCTGGCTCAAACATTTTTGTCTTCGCTCAGGAGGGATGGCTAATTTATGCAGTAGCCAAATTGTTCTCTCACAACTTTAATGCCAGTAGTCACAAAATAGAATTTTTGCGCACAAGACTCCACAGCTTAGAGGGAGCATTTGTTGCAGGCAGGGGTCATTTGGGGGGGGGACGCGGGGGGACGCCATCCCCCTGGGTGAGGTGCGGGAGGGCGGGGCCTGGAGCTCCCTGCTGGTGCCCGCTGGAGGTCGCCGCCGGCTGTGGGGAGGACACACTTCCGGTGATGTCAGGGGGTGTGGCATATGCTAATGAGTTATGCTAATGAGTCCCCCTAGCTCTTTTTCTACAAAATGACCCCTGGTTGCAGGTATAATTTCGGTATACATTCAGATGTTTTAACACATTCAGTCCTTTTGTATGCATTTTCATTGACTAATCTCCATTTACAATTTTGTGGGTAATTATCATTGTTAGCTGTTCAACAGTTTAAAAGGCTGCATTTCTGTAATATATGTTGTTAATACACCAAATGTATAAATTTCTGTTGAATAGGAATAGCTCAAGTCTACATGGAATGTACACAGTTCAATCTGGAAATATCTTACCTAACCTCAAATACACTTTGGGCAGTCAGGTTCAGTAGTGGGTTTGTACATATGCAGAGTATGCTTTGTGTGTTTGGGGACATCAGCCTTGATACATGGGATCTGGGCAAAAGCTCTACTATAAGCAAGCATGGCTGCTTATTTTTCACTTACTTAATTCTCGTTAGGGTGACGTCTGTCTTCTATTATTAGAAGTAGTGTATAGAGAGTGCATTTTGGGATGGTTCACGGGTTGCATCAATGCAGTGGAAAAACATATTGAACTCAGGAAAATAGTGCATTCTTTCTAGTGGGGGAAGTATGCAAGAGATAAATCTGAGGTGGGTATGTTATGTAACAAGCACTTAAAAGGGTAATTTGATGAGAAAGGTTTATAAATGTCCTTCCAAGCTTTGGTTTTCATTTAACAGTTAAGAGCTTAGCCAGACAGGTGGGACCTCGAAAAATGTGTACCAATACCACTGTAATAAAACAGGTACTAGAAAAAATGGCATTGTGTGTAGCTGAAGATGCTGGTATTATCAAAAAGCCCTATTTGGTGATGCTCATACCTTTGTTAAAAGGTGGGGTGACATTGTAGCAGAAGCAGGATGAATTGCCACTGTGAGTCTGGGAGGTTATGGCAATAGTTGTCTAAATGGGGTGCAAGGTGTGTGTATTACACAATTCAGAATTTTATGGTCAGAAATAAGACCAGATGGAGGATGAACAGAGCCTGGGTGCATGATAATTATATAGCATTCCGTGAAATATTGTTCACTCATAAATTTAAAAACCAGATGTTTTCCCTTCATGGTGGTCTCAAATTTTCTTAGAGAAAACAGGTTCTAGAATACAAACTTGGCTGTTAGTACAGGCTGCTTCTAAAATCCCATTTTATGTTTCCTGGTACCAACTTTCCCCCTAAAAATACTATTTTTAGTAGTGTTAATTTATGCTGTTTTTATGCAACTGGTGTACATATAATCACAGCAACAAAAGTCAGGCTACTAGAGTAGCTGTATTTACTTGTCCCTGTTGTACAGTTATGTTACCATGGGCTTCCTAGAATTGGATGCATCTCTTTAGCTGGTGAAGCATACCCTTTGCATTTGAAGTGATACAAGAAGATCAGCCTCTTCTTCCTCTTTGCCCTTTTAAAACTGATTTCTGTTTTTCCATATGGCTCTTCAGGGTTGTTTCAGGGCTTATTCAAACTCTATTCATTCCTTGTTTTTTGTCATTATAAACACTACCATATCAATGTTGACATTTTTCTATAACATTAAGTAGTTAAAATGCTGTTTATTTGCTAGATTTTTCCAGTGTGAGGCAAAAAGTAGCTCTAGGACTATTTCAGGAGGGAACCTTCTCTTCTAGGCAAGCTTGCCAGCAAGAATCCTGTTTCTGCATAACTAGCTTATCTGAAAAGCAATGGGAAGACAGAGTATTTTAGGCTTGTATACAATAGGACTGCTTTCTAAAAATATCTTGCTGTTGCTAACATCAGATGAGCACCATCACTGTTAGCCTTTGGGAGCCTTGCTGCAAATCGGTTCCTCTCCTGGTATTTTTACACCCTCTTGTTACATGACCGTGTGTCAAACGTTCACCGTGTCTGGTTGGCAGGGCAGGGTTCTCTCATGTGCAGGAAAGGATATCTCCACCTCAATTGGCTGACTCCTAAAAACAAAACAAAAAACCCTATCATTGAACAAACATGGTTTGGGAAATCCAGCTTCTTCCTGCTCTTAGAAATGTAAGTTGGGCTTGCGTTTAAGTTGCTGTTCACATGATGCTCCGCTACAATAGCTAAGGTACCTATGGGATGCAGCTGTGTGGTTCACTTGGCTAATTGCATCACAGTGGTAGTAGTAAGTATACATTTAGAAAAGCAATATTGCTTTCACAAGTCTGCTTCATGTCGACTTTCAGAGGGGTAGGTCTGTTAGTATATTGTAGTAAAATGAAAGCGAAGTCCAGTATGTTTATTCCAGCATGAACTTTTCTGAGTCAGAGCTTGCTTCCTCAGGTACAATGAAGAGAAAATGAATTTCTCACTGCATCTCAGGAAATGAGCTCTGACTCAGGCAAGCTCATGCTGGAACACACATTGTTAGTCTTAAACTGCCACTGTGTTTCTCTCTTTGTTGTGCGTATTTTGTCTCTCACCCAGCCCTGCTGTCTCCTCAGGAGGACTTGCCGGGTTCTTCCCTTTTGTTCCCAATGTATCATCCTGGCTGCACAGGGGGTGCTGAACTTGGCTCCATTTGGCTCTGAGCAGAAAGTTTTCCTGGCAGGCAGGTAAAGCAGTGGGGAAAGGTTCCATTGCTTATTGTATGTCTATCAGGCTGCTTTTAAAGGCAGAGGAACCACATCAATTAGAAATGGCAACTTTGTTTTGCTGCCTCTTGGCTGGTGCCTTTATTAAGAAAATTTAGATCTTGCCTTTCTGCCAAAATGGCATGTAATGTGGCTCACAAAAGATTTAAGATTTATAAATTAGATTTTAAAACACACAGTAGGAATGAAAGCAGCAGTCAAAATGGATCGCTCCTTTTTAATGTTCACAAATTAAAAGTCTTCAAGGAATAAAACACCAAATGCTCTCCAAGATAAAATATGTTTCCAGAAAACTTAGAGGAAAGAGGGCTGGATAGCCTTCCCAGAGTAAGGAATTTCACAGTGTGGGGGCTGCTGCAGCTGAGAAAGCCCTGTCTCTGATATTGGCCAGTCTCATCTTGGTTAATGCAGGCATGTAGAACCAGTGCAACAGATAGCTGATCTTGGCTCATGAGCTGGCTTGTACAGGCAGAATCAGTCCCTTAGGTGCTGGAAACTCCACCCCCCCCCCCATGGTATAGCATAGAACTGCTCTGTATCACCATCCAGGTTGCACTAGGCTTAATGCAGTCCCTAGCCATGCACTGTGACCCACAGTCATCCCTCATCCCTTTCTGTGTTTAGTTGCTGCAGATGGGCATTAGTAACTGGAGGCTCTAGAGGACTACCAGCATATGCCTTGTTGACTATACGTGACTTGGAAATGTACAGATTGTCAAATAAAACAGGAGAGCTTCACCAACACAGTGGAGGGGAGAGATGAAAAGCATCCAGTTTCCACAAGTGATTTCTGCCAAATATGTCAGACACCAAGAACCTACAGCAAAAGCCTCTTCTGTGGCAGGGAGCATAATATCCCTTTCTATTCCACACTTTCACAGGGTAGCATACATGTATTTCGTCCTCCTTTATCCTCACAACTCTGAGGTAGATTAGGTCAAGACAGAGCAACTCACCCAAGGGTAGTTATCCAGTGAAGTTTGTGGCAGAGTGGGCATTTGACCCTGGGTCAGACGCTTTAACCAATGTACCACACTAGCTCATTGAGATGCTTTTTATGCAAGTGCCATGAATTACATGTAAGAACATAAGAGACGCCAATGTTGGATCAGGCCAAAGGCCCATCTAATCCAACACTCTGTCACACAGTGGCCAAAAATACCAGGTGCCATCAGGAGGTCCACCAGTGGGGCCAGGACATTAGAAGCCCTCCCACTGTTGGCCCCCCCAAGCACCAAGAAGACAGAGCATCACTTGCCCCAGAGCCCCTATCTATACCTTGTGGCTAATAGCCACTGATGGACCTCTGCTCCATATGCTTATCTAATTCCCTTTTGAAGCCGTCCATGCTTGTAGCACCCACCACTTCCTGTGGCAGTGAATTCCATGTGTTAATCACTCTTTGGGTGAAGAAGTACTTCCTTTTATCCGTTCTAACCCGACCGCTCAGCAATTTCATGGAGTGCCCACGGGTTCTTGTATTGTGAGAAAGGGAGAAAAGTACCTCTTTCTCTACCTGCTCTTTCCCATGCATAATCTTATAAACCTCGATCATGTCACCCCTCAGTCGTCTTTTCTCCAAGCTAAAGAGCCCTAAGCGCTTTAACCTTTCCTCATAGGGAAAGTGTTCCAACCCTTTTATCATTCGAGTTGCCCTTTTCTGCACTTTTTCCAAAGCTATAATATCCTTTTTAAGGTGTGGTGCCCAGAACTGCACACAGTATTCCAAATGAGGTCTCACCATTGATTTATATAGGGGCATTATGATATTGGCTGATCTGTTTACAATACCCTTCCTAATAATCCCCAGCATAGCATTGGCCTTCTTTATTGCAGTCACACACTGTCTCGACATTTTCAGTGAGTTATCCACTACAACTCCAAGATCTCTCTCTTGCTCAGTCTCTGCCAGTTCAGACCCCATCAATGTGTATTTATATTTAGGATTTTTGGCTCCAATGTGCATCACCTTGCACTTGGCCACATTGAACCCCATTTGCCATGTTGACGCCCACTTGCCCATCTTTGACAGATCCCTTTGGAGTGCCTCACAATCCTCACTGGTTTTCACCACCCTGAACAACTTTGTATCATCCGCAAATTTAGCCACTTCACTGCTTACTCCCAACTCCAAATCATTAATGAACAAGTTAAAAAGCAGTGGACCAAGTACTGATCCCTGTGGTACCCCACTGCTTACACCCCTCCACTGGGAGAACTGCCCATTTATACTCACTCTCTGTTTTCTATTAATTAGCCAGTTTTTGATCCATAAAAGGACTTGTCCTTTTATCCCATGATTTTTGAGCTTACTTATGAGCCTTTGATGAGGAACTTTATCAAAAGCTTTCTGGAAGTCAAGGTAAACAATATCTATTGGATCCCCCTTGTCCACATGTTTGTTCACCCCCTCAAAGAACATTAACAGGTTTGTGAGACAAGATCTTCCCTTACAGAACCCATGTTGAGTCTGCCTCAATAGGTTTTGTTCATCTATGTGCCTACTAATTCTTTCCTTAATAATGGTTTCCACCAATTTACCCGGTATCGACGTCAGACTGACTGGCCTGTAATTTCCCGGATCTCCTCTGGAACCCTTTTTAAAGATGGGAGTGACATTAGCTACCTTCCAGTCCTCAGGAATGGAGGCAGATTTTAAGGACACCAAGACTGTCCATGATCTGGAAGATGCTTCCCTGTATGGCGCTACTGTTGTTCCCTGAAAGTGTCTGCTGCTGTCTCCCATGTGCTTGCCTGTAGTAAGGCAACCTTGACTGAGGAACAGGTAGATTTGAGTCTAGTAGCACCTTAGAGACCAACAAGATTTTCAGGGGATAAGTTTTTGAGAGTCAAAGTTCCCTTTGTCAGATTCTAGATTACTGAGGAAGAGTCACCGAGCTTTTGGAATGGGAGTGGATCCAAACTGGAGTGAATTATGAATAAATCCCATTTCCAGCAGGCCTAAGGATTGTACTGACGGCATTTTGACTCCAAAATGCAGGCTATAAAGGGGGTGGCATATGCTGTGTTTTTGTTTTTAAGGGGAGAAGGGGTCTTTTTTGCAGTACAAGATTAGGAACTATTTTCCGGACCTGGGGCTTCATAGATCTTCCTTTGACTTAGCTGCTTGGTAATGAAGCTGTCTGCACAGGATGTAGCTGCTGCCAGATGATAATGCAGAATGATGGGTTGGACCATGGGAAGCCTCAGGGTGGCTCTGTGTGGTGCTGAGTTCTCACAACAAACTGATTGCTTTCTCATAATAACGACAGGAACTGGGGCAGATAATCCATGTAACTGCACTTGTTCTTGTTGCAGACTCATAAGCAGTATGTTGTGTCTAGAAACCTCTCAAAATGTGTTCCCAAGAATAGTGCCTTGGCCCTAATATGACTGGGTTTTGTTGGGCAAGGAGAGATTCTGCAGCATTAGCATGATGTTTAAAGGACTCTTAGGTCTGGACTCCTTTATTGTAACGTGTGCTGCACAACAAGGTATAGAAATCACACAATGCTTGCTTAGAAAGCACCAGACTAGAGAGAGGTTATCTACCCTGAGTATTATTCCTGTTTACAACAGCTCTGTCAAGTAGATTACCACTACAGCCTTTCACAGATTAGGTGCTTGGGCTGTGGGGGAGAGGCTGGCTCCATCCATGTTCTCACCATAGCTAAATTGGGATTTAGAGCTGCAAGGTCTGTTATCATACTGAGTAGGTCACACTGGCACTTTTACTTTGTGAAGCAATACAATGTTATAGGTGACTGATAAAATAACTATGCCATTTTACTGGCTAAAAGACAGGCCCATATTGTTTAGCGTGTTCATCATGGGGGTGGACAGGGATGCATAGTACAACATAGAAGACTATTTCAGAAAGAGATGGTGGAACTCGAGGGTCCCTGGCAAGTACACCCAGTAGCCCTTGCTTTTCCTTAATGTGGGGAAACTAGCGGTTATTCAGTGCTGAGGAATGGGTGCTGTACGTGAACTTGATGATACTTTTCATCTTCAGCGTCATTCACAGTAATTATGCTTTGTATTCTGCCAGCACACATGTACATTCCTGGTGGTCTTTGAAAACCTCCCAGTCCAAGACTCTTCCAAGTCTGCGGAGGTACAAATCCCTTAGCCCAGCACTCTCAACCCGCCCGCCCCGCCCCCCAAATCTGTGCTGTGGCTCATTTTGTGTAGGCAGCCAGCACTGTTGCTCGTAGGGATGGTAAACACATTTTCCCAGTTCTGGCCTGCTATTGTTCCATTGGTTTGTTCAGGCTATTTCACCTTCCTCCTAATTTAACATTGAGAATTTCTGAAATATAATTCCAGGAGTGGCACATCCACAACTTACCAGAGGTTTAATTTCCTTCTATTGTCATGTTCCCCTGCACCTACATTTATACACAGTAAAGAAGATCTATGAGGAAACTCTGTACTAATAGAGGATTTGGTATGCATCCTGGCATATATATTCCTTTTTTTATGCATCTATTGTGCACAAATATCCTGAAGGTAACAAAGCATCCTATTTCATAAACAGGGTCTCTTGGACTGTGTGGATACTTACGAAACTTCAGTTTGTTTTTGGAAAATAAAATTTACTCCCCTCCCCCTCCATGACAGACAGCAAAAACATACAGCATCTTGGATGAAAGAAAAACAAGAGGAGTGAACCCTATGAATCCATTCAGGCAAATTTTCATTAAGTGGGGAAAGATCATCCTAGAATGTTTTTCGCAGTAGGCTGTGGAGAATCTTTCTTTGCCAAAGGAAGATGGAGTGTGAAAAAAAATTCCTAGGATCCTACCCAGAAAAAAAGACTTAAAAATAAATCAACAGCATTCTTTGTGTTGCAGAAATACCTTAAGTCTGAAATGCTTCTTACTGCATTATTGAATTAAGTAAGCCCAAGGTCTGACATGGTTCAGAGTTGACTCCAGGGCTGAAACTGGGATTCAGGGATGGAACTCTGCACTGCACCATGACTACATGCCTATTTGGCACCAAAAGTATGCCAAGTTGTTTATAAAAGTGAAATGCTTCTTTTTAGGAGGCTTATAGTCTATAATTTTAGTTACGGGAGGGACCATGACTCAGTGATAGAGCATTTGCTTGGCATGCAAAAAGTCCGAGGTTCAATCCCTAGCATAATTAAAAGGATACAGTGGTAGGTGATGTGAAAGACCTCTTACTTAGACCCTGGAAAGCCACTGCCAGGCTGAGTAGACTATACTGACCTTGATGGACTTGTGCTCTGATCACTATGAGATAGCTTCATATGTTCAAAGTCTTGTGTTTCCAGTGATACATAATGCAGATGTGTGTGTTTGTGTGATACTGTTATGCTATCTGTATGCCACTTGTCAACACAAGGGGTCTCAAAGTGGTTTATACTTTAAAAAAATATATTTTCCATTAAAGTATGGAGGGGTCCATCTGTGCCTGAAAAGAGCTCACTGGGCTGAGGTGACAAAGCAGAGCATATTTGTGGTCTTGTACACCATGCAAGGCTCCTGGAACTTTAAGACTGTGCTATTAGTTTGACTCAAAATTATGGTTGTCAGCATTTCTATTGTGTTTCTGTTTCAAAGCCATAATAACTTTAAAAGCCCTGGAATTACATTCCGGGCTTGGAGGCCTTCTGCTTTTGGATTCTTGTCAAAAGCGGTCATTTAATTCAACACTTACCATTGGAATGTAGACAAACAAAAAAACTTGGGAGCAGTGGTCTTTTTTTAATAACACGTTGGTTTATTTTTAAATGAAATAGTGTTCGGCCATGTTTCCTTCTAGCAATCCTGGAGGCTTTCAGCTGTGAGGACCTGAGTGTTTTAGAACTGGAGAATCTGTATAATTGGCCACATCAGCCTGTGTGGCAAGTTCAGCCCTGTTCCAATTCACATCAGGTTGCAAAAATTCACTTGGCCAAGTTTTACTTCATTAATTAGGCTTGACCATTTCTCTCCCCCTCTCTCTTTGTGCCTCTACACCTTTCCAGTTGCATACAAAGATAGGCTTGCCAAGGCCCCCCCGGGGCGGGTATACTCCCGCCCGAGAGGTCCGTTACCAGACGCCAGCAAATTGGGCCCCGGGGGGAACTCCACCCCCTTCCGGCACACGTCCTCAGCGTGATGATGTCACCCAGAGGTGACATCATCACGCTGGCCACGTTGGCGGCAGGACGCTCTATGATTTGAGGGAAAACTCTATGGTTTTCCCTCAAGTCCTAGTGGCCCCGCCCCCAACGTGCTGATGTGATGACATCACTTCCGGGTGGCGTCATCGTGGCGGCGTGCGGGCTTTGCATGCGCACACAGACTCCTGGGACGGCGCGGGACTCCCCCGCAGTAAGTAATTTTGGACTTGGCAACCCTATACAAAGAAGAGTTTACAAGAGCAGCATTCTATGGTATTGACAGATATGTGTAAACTAGAAATAATGCCCGTTGTGGAAATAAATACAACGGGATCTAGAAAGAGGCTCTGGGAGAGTGCTCTGACTTTGGGCAAACAGTGTCAGTCTGCTTTTAAAACATGAACCTGGGACCTGCACACCACCAGAATACAGCAGGTTCCCTATGCAACTGACATTCCAAATGCCTTGCGGGGGGGGGGGGGTTTGGGGTGTGGAATGGAGTGAAGTCAAATCAGCTTCCATATGCAAAAGACCAGGTTGTCACAGCAGTTGTGGTGTGGGCGGGACCTGGGCTTTGCCTTCTGATTGGTGGTGATATATGCTGAGGAGCAGTGCCATCAGCCATACACTAAGGGAGTGCATTTTAGAATTAGAACTTTGGCACCCACTATTCAATTATATATAAGGAGAGATAATATAATGTCTAGACATCAGACTTCAATAAGAGCTGATCAGTTTTCCACCTCTTCTTCAGTGACCCAGCGATGAAGATACATTTGAACACATACAGAGTTTCTTCACCAGTTAGTGACCCCAGCTGTTGGGGGGGGGAGAACACCCATTTCTTCCAGGGCAAATGGCAGTGCTGCCAGTTAGGGATGTGCTTGTGTGAAGAGCCCCATGCAACATAATTCAACAGACTGTCGGTAAAGGCAAAGGTTTCTCTTGCTTGAAAGCCAGTTGAATCCGACTCTAGGGGGTGGTGCTCATCTCCGTTTCCAAGCCAAAGAGCCAGTGCTGTCAGAAGACATTTCTGTGGTCATGTGAACGGCATGACTAAATGCTGAGGCACATGGAATGCTTATTACCTTCCCACTGAAGCGGTACCTATTTATCTACTTGCAATTTCTTGCTTTCGAACTGCTAGGTTGGCAGGAGCTGGGGCCAGAGACGGGAGCTCACTCCATCATGCGGCATAATAGTGACACCATAAACACTAACGGACTATGCATATCAAGTCTCATTTCGTTCACAAACTTTGTCAGAGTGTGTAGCGTTGAAATTTCTATATCTAACTACAAAGATAAAAATTATCATTAGCAAAAAATAATGCAAGGCTATGACAGGGCTGCGGTGGCTCAAGTGGTTAAGACGCTGAACTGCAGACTGGAAGGTCAGTAGTCCAGCAACTCGAGACCTGAGTGCCGCATGACGGAGTGAGCTCCCGTCCCGTCTCTGGCCCCAGCTCCTGCCAACCTAGCAGTTTGAAAGCAAGAAATTGCAAGTAGATAAATAGGTACCGCTTCAGTGGGAAGGTAATAGCATTCCATGTGCCTCAGCATTTAGTCATGCCGTTCCCATGACCACAGAAATGTCTTCTGACAGCACTGGCTCTTTGGCTTGCAAACGGAGATGAGCACCACCCCCTATAGTTCGATTCAACTGGCTTTCGAGCAAGGGAAACCTTTACATTTACCTTATACATTCAACTGACTGTTATATACTTACAGTTAATTCATTTAACAAGCAATATGGCCATTTCTCATGCTCTAAGTAAACCGGACATTAGATAAGAACTAAATAGTCTTTGGATATTTTTCTTTGGCATAATACTTCACAGTTGTTCTGCTTATTTCCACTGCCCATCCAGTGATCTCTTTTTTTGGTTTGCATTTTTATGGTTCCGTCTGAGAGCCACTTACAGTTTTTCCCTGGCTTTTTGTATGATATATCTTCAGCTGCTATTTCGACAACCGCTGAATGAATTTCTTACCACAGTTTGTCAGGCATTCTCTCAGCCATGTCCAGCTGTTCAAACCTATTTTTTACTTCAATTGAGTATGTGGATGGGATTTTGGTGACGTCAAACTTCTTTAGTGGTGCTATCCTTTTGATGTTACATAGTTTGATTCTGATTTTAGCCACCAACAATTCATGGTCTAAACCACAGTCGGTGCTTGGATATGTCGACAGTGAGTGCTGAACTGGTCCATCTATGATTGCATAGAATATAGTCAATCTAATTATGGTGTAGTTTGTTTGGTGAGGTCCAAGGGTATAAGTGGTTTTTGCTGTATGAACCAAGTATTCTTGATTTGAAAGCGGTTTTCTTGGCAAAATTGTACCAAACAATTGCCTGCATCGTTCCTTACCCCAAGTCCAAATCTACCCGTGATGCCTGTCTCAGCTTGGGTGCCAACCTTTGCACTGAAATCTCCTAATATGTAAACAGTGCCTTTTTTGGACACTGTTTTCAGAGTTTCTTGGACGATGGCATAGTAACCCTCTATGTTGAGTTCCGTTGTGTCAGTTGTTGGGGCATAGACTTGGGCAAATGTGATGTTGAGGGGCTTGGCACGAATTTGGGTAGTCATAATTCGATTGTTGTCCATTGAGAAGCTTTCTACTGCATGACCAAATTTCTTGTTTATGATAAATCCTACTCCATTTGTTTTCTTGGTGTCATGTTCTGAATAGTGGACAGTAAAATCCTGAAGAAAATGCTGGAGTTTCTTACAGCAGCATTGTGTGTAGTGCACGGTGGCTTTTCCAAAATATTGCTCTAATTTGTCATAGTGTTCTTGCTGTGGAAAGAAATTATGAATAATATTATTATTACAAATTAAACGTGATCAAAGTATATCAAGACAAGTAAATGTGCCAGATCTATTCTTGTCTAGGAAAAAAAATGGGATGAGATGGTAATCTCATGAGGGAAATGTTCAGTTTTAAAAATGCTCCTGATTCATGGGACAGTTGGAATCTCTCCTTATATATAATTGAATAGTGGGTGCCAAAGTTCTAATTCTAAAATGCACTCCCTTAGTGTATGGCTGATGGCACTGCTCCTCAGCATATATCACCACCAATCAGAAGGCAAAGCCCGGGTCCCGCCCACACCACAACTGCTGCGACAACCTGGTCTTTTGCATATGGAAGCTGATTGGACTTCACTCCATTCCACACCTCAAACTCCCCCCCGCAAGGCAGTTGGAATGTCAGTTGCATACGGAATCTGCTGTATTCTGGTGGTGTGCAGGTCCCAGATTCATGTTTTAAAAGCAGACTGACACTGTTTGCCCAAAGCCAGAGCACTCTCCCAGAGCCTCTTTCTAGATCCCGTTGTATTTATTTCCACAACGGGCCTTATTTCTAGTGATAAAATAAATCTGAGAAAGATTGTTTGGCTTTAAAAATCATCTTCAAGAAAGCAGAGCTCTCATAATAGAAGGTCACTGGTTTGATTAGTGAGGAGTAACACCTCATTAGTTTTCACAGCTGGGAAGCAATTTTTTTGGAGTCATGACCCTGGCCTGTTGCTAAGGTTTATGTTTCCAAAGAATATGGCATGCATTTCTACCTAACTGATAGGTAAAAAGTCAGTTCATAATGTTCTGTCATATTTTAGTGTGATTGAGAAACAGAGTGTTGGGTGGGACTGTGATGATGGGAGTAGGCCTGTTTCTATCTTGGTTTATTTCCCTGGCTTGACCTAGCTTTCTTAATAATATTCAACCTTTCTCACATGGTTGTTATGAGCTACTGTAGTGTAAGGAATAAAGATGGGTACCTGTATGTATTCATCTATATATTTTTTTCTTATCAGTGGTGGGTACTTTTGGTTAGGAAAATGGGCCTGAAGAAAAAAAAATGCTTCCCTGCAGAATGGCATTATTTCTTTGTTTACATCATTTATATCTCCCCAGTGGGATCCATTACTCTGTTTTTCTGTCTTCCATTTTATCCTCACAGCAACCCTGTGAGGTCGGTTATGCTGAATGTGTGGGATTGGACCAACTAGGTTACCTAGCTAATGTAAGAGTGGGGATTCAAACTTGGGTGCCCCAGATCCTAGTTGACACTCTAACCAATATACCACACTGGTGTGTATGCTAGCTCTCTCTCTGTCAATAAGATGTTTAATGATATTACACTAGGATTCTCAGAAAGGTCTCTTCCTTGAAGTTTTGCTATGTATAAATTTAGTGAAGATTAGCTGGTTATCTGGTGATCCTGATACATTTATGTTTACAGATTTAAGAAATATTTAACATGAGAACCCTATATGAAATATGCTTTTTACAGGGTAAAGTTTCATCAAACAGACACTTCCCTGTATCAAAGAACCATAGTTTATATTGGCTCAGTGTCATACAACATCCAGCTGATGTCAGTCGCTCTTTAATTTTTTTTTTTTAAAGCATACAACTAAAAATGTAGTTACATTAATATTATGGAGTCTTTTAAAACTACACTTCATCAGAGAGGACCATTCCTCTCATCAGTGTTGTCTTTGCTTCTGGAGAAGTGTGTTACAATTTATATTATCTGGCCGAAATCTTGCCTGTCCATGAGCAATGTGTTCTGTTATGCAGCATATTCATTCCTTGCGGAGGAGATTAAAAGGTTGTAGGCACAGGTCGCAGTTTGAAGACAGGGGTTCAGAGGAACTATCAATTTCATATCTGACAGATTCTGATCACAGGGCTTGATGTGAATAAATGAGACCTGCCACTTTGATGAGCCCACTGCTTCCTTGTACGTTTGTGCCAATGTTATGTAGGGGTGGACCTGGTGGCTGACGTAAAGTGTGACAGTTTGATGACTAATGAGTTCCTCCAGTTCATTTTTCAAATAATCAGCATGGGGGATGTTCTCTGTAACCATGCAGCACTACTCTCCTACTCTCAAGTCTTTGTTCCTACCACTGGAAGAGGTTTTATGGAGTACTTGTATTTTTTGTACTTATGTTCTCCTCAACTCCACAAGCAAATGATGGGCAGCTAAGATACTGGTAAAGCCCAAACTATGCAGTCGCTATGAAAGCATGACCTACATCTTTCCCATTACTCCCTAGAAATGGTAAGCTAAATAAGATATGTGCCATAATGATGTTGCTTAGTTTGTGCTTACTCTTATTTCACTCTCACAGGAGCAAGGGAATACTAAGAGCACTTAAGTTACATCACACATCTTATTTTTTAATTAAAGTTTAGAGGGAGGCATAGAGGAAAATGTGGTCAGTAGCAGCTTTGTATTCATGGCAAGGTGGTGGTTTGGCTCCTGATATGCAGACTCCTGCCTGGAAAATGGTGGTCCCTGTCACATAAAATTCTGTCTGCCAAGGTTATAGTGGTAAGAAGATGTCAACGAGGCATATGCTATTTGGACTTCATTCCAAAGCCATCCGTGAGAATTGGTTTAAAATTCAGAAATGGTAAAAGTGCTGTGTTGGGTATCACTTGTAGGCTTGTCATTTGCCTACCCACAACAGGTGAACCTCATTCCCATCACCTGCCTTAAGAAAACTGAGGAGCGGAAGAAAAACATGGCTGCAAAATGGCCTCTATAGCAGGGGTGGTGAAACTTGCTTAACATAACATCCACATAGAATAAACATCAGATGTTTGAGAGCCGCAAGATATGAACAAATATTACACACATGTTTTTGTTGGAAAATATGCAAATTTACTTTATATTAACATTAATTTAGACTGTGTGAAAGAGCCACATGCAGCTCCTGAGCTGCAGTTTGGCCACCCTTGCTCAATAGTGATATGCTAGGAATTTCCCCATCTGTCTATGGTCTCTACCACAGAAATTAGAGAAAATTTATTGAGTGTCGTCCGTAACTGATGATATATCCTTCCTAAACTCCACTCTCCCCAGGCACTGCCCTCAAAATCGGGTATTTGCCAAGGCAGTACTGGCAACCCTATTACTGGCAAAGAAGGTCAAAGAAGACGGGGACGGCAAAGGATGAGATGGTTAGACAGTGTCATAGATGCAACGAACATGAAATTGAGCCAACTTCAGAGGACGGCGGAAGACAGGAGGGCCTGGCGGGATCTGGTCCATGGGGTCGCAAAGAGTCGGACTCGACTGTGTGACTGAACAACAACAACAACTGGCAACTCTATTTGCTTGCCAACCATTGGCTTTTATGTTCTAATTTTTTTACACCAGCAACCAAGTCTTTAGATTTTTGAAGAAGGGGGAGTTTTCAGAGGCAAATTCTTTTCAAATTCTCCCTTGCAGTGTTGAATGGCCATTTGAGTGAATTGCCTAAATGAAATAGATACATACTTGGGGGGGGGGTATTTGTGTGTGTGTGTACGTGCCTGTGTCTGCACCTGAAAGTCACATTGACCTCTGGTGACTGACCCCTACTGGGGGCTTGGAGGATATTAAGAGAGGTGGCTGAATAAAGCCTGCCTCTGTCCTCCCAACTTGGTGTTCCAAGGAAGTCTCCCATCCAAGTACTAACCACAGTAGACCCTGCTTAGCTTCTGAGAAAATAGATACATACTTTTGAGTCTCTTTTAACAGTCATGGGGTCTAGAAACTTATTTAAAAATAAAAATGGAGCCCTGGAAATCTCAGCTTTAATTTTGCCTTCCACACAAATTGTCATGCTTGTGTGATCATAGATCCAGGTGTTTTTTTTTCTGGGGGAATGTGCCGGAACCTCTTCAACAATTTTTTTAAAATGTTTAAAAGTTCACGAGTTTTCAGTATACAGATTGAAAACTTCATTTCCTTCTTGAGAGTTCCAGCACCTCTTTTTCAAAAAGAAAAAAGAAAAAAAGCCTTGCACAGATCTGTGGCATATTCACAGCCCCAAGCTTAAGAGGAAGAACCAGAAAAAGAGGCAAGAAAAATCACATAGAAATCTTGGCTGTCAAATAGGTGAGAGCCAGTTTGGTGTGGTGGTTAAGTGCACGGACTCTACTCTGGGAGAACCAGGCTTGATTCCCCACTCCTCCACTTGCAGCTGCTGGATGACCTTGGGCAAGCCATAGTTCTAACAAGAGCTGTTCTCTCAAGGACAGTTCTGGAAAGAGCTCTCTTAGCCCCACCTACGTCTCAGGGTCTCTGTTGTGGAGAGGGGGAGGGAAAGGAGTTTGTAAGCCACTCTGAGACTCCAAATGAAGGGCAGGGTATAAATCCAATCTCTTCTTCTCTTCTTTATTTGATTGTTTTAGCTTTCCTCACTAAGCTTTCCTGGCCCCACTGCTGGACCTCCTGATGGCACCTGGTATTTTTGGCCACTGTGTGACAGAGTGTTGGACTTGGTGGGCCATTGGCCTGATCCAACATTGGCTTCTCTTATGTTCTTATGTTC
Source organism: Gekko japonicus (assembly GCF_001447785.1). NCBI lineage: Eukaryota > Metazoa > Chordata > Lepidosauria > Squamata > Gekkonidae > Gekko > Gekko japonicus. The sequence continues at coordinate 539,698 of NW_015171535.1, read as the reverse complement.
TTAACAGTGAAGAGAAGGAAGAAAGAAGGACTTATACAAAATAGAAACAGAAAACCGCAGAACATCATGTGCATTTCTGTAAAGCCATGCCATACATGTGCACCTATATTTTTCATTTAGAATTTAATCCTTTCTAGTATAAACTCTGACTGCCGTACAAGTTCCTTTTTCTGTAAAGAGAGAGACTCTGGTGTCTGTCACTGCGAAGGAATAGGCAGACTCTTTAAACCTGTTTAATTATGCGGTATCATTTCTACAGTGCTGTAGTTATGATAATCCAGTGTAGGGTTATTATCAAGTTCAGGTTCTCTTAAATAGAAGAATTCTGCCCCCCACCCCCCCCATTACTCTTTTTCTTATCAGCTTGGTTGGCTATCCAGTTAAAAACATAAAGGCATTCCAGGAGCAGAGATACCAATTGTGCGAGCTGAAGGATCACTTGATGATAAGGAATTTAGCAAAACAAGACTGCCTTCAAGTGATGCATACTTGAGATAACTATGGGAGCGGCTGTGTCCAGCCTAGGGTGATGCAAAGCATTTCGCCTTGGAGCCAGCTGGGGTAGCACGAGAGCAGCCTGCAAAATACCATGGGTGTGGGTGGCAGGAGCACACGGCCATGATGTGATGATGGGAGTATGTAATGCTTGCCATCTCCTCCTGTGCTGCCTAGGCAAAGTCCACTCTGAGCTCTAGAGGCAGCCCTGGGAAGCACTGGTGCTGGCGTGGCAGGCAACGGCAGACACAGGCCATACTGGTTGCCTCCTCCCGCATCACTGCCCTCTCCTGGCTATGGTTCTTAAGTCTCTGGATCCAGTTTACAAAAGCTGAATCAACCATTCAATTCATATTTCAAAAGTGATTTCTCTGTCAGGCATATCACAATGTAAAATCCAATGGATTTTGGAAGGACAAAGTCTGAACTGTCAACAAGAGTACACTATTGCCCGTCTTCCTTTTGCAGAAGTGTGAAACAGGCAGAGCAGTCAACTGTGGAGGGTTGTGGCTTATGGACTTAGACTGTGAGTGTTAAATCTATGCCCTACAGGGCAGTAGATTGTGAACTTCTACTCTCTGGGAACTGTTCCCACATTGTCCTGTCTACTGCTGAGCCTCTTAGTATCAACTATAGAATCTTGCTTGCTGCTAAGGATTCTGGGGCAGGCCTGTAGTTGTTATTGCCCCACATCAGTGAAGTCTGTGCTTTATAACAATCCTTCTGTGGGAAGACTGGCAATGATGGGCAAGCTGCCTTTCAGGGAAGCTTTTCTGGGTTCTATGAAAAAAGTCCACAAGAAAAAAGCCCACAGGAAAAACCCCACGATCATAAATGCTCACAGGAAAAAAAGCCCACACAGAAAAAAGCCCACATGAAAAAATAGCACTATTTGTTATTTAACGTTATCTTATGGTTTTATTATTTAATTATACTTGATAAAATCACAACACAAATTGTTGCATGTGAACATGACATGTTTTAATCCTAAAATAACAATATAAAATATAGGTAATACCTGTTCATTTTCATAAATGGAGACGAATGGTTAGCCACAATTATAAATATTTATGGCGCTTTACATGGTATTTTTTCCATGTGGGCTTTTTTCCTGTGAGCATTTACGACTGTGGGTTTTTTCTTGTGGGCTTTTTCTTGTTACCGTTTTCTGCCATTATTGAATTTTCTATTAAGGTATCCTGATAAGCTTGGAAGAAGCCCATGACACAGACTGAAAGTCTCATAAAATAATAAAAAAGCAGTAAATGGGAAGATCTTCAATACTTGTAAAAGACCAGTGATTCTGAGAACAGTGTAGGGACTAAAGGGATAACTAAGTGAATGTAAAAAATGTAATTAATTCTGCCCTGAGGACTGAGCAGATGCTGAAAGCCTGGACGTTTTTCTAAAGCAATCAGGGTCAAAGTGAGCATTACAGTTGGTAACATGCAGTATGTTGGTTCCCTCAACCTGACTTTGTCTCAGAGAGACCGGTGTCAGCAACAAGGGAACTCCTCTCCCAAGCACGTGGGGCCCTTGTTTGGTTTGGGACCATCATGTTATTGAACACTTTACACACAAACTTACACCAAAAATATTTTGTACAAATGGCTACACTGCCTTAAGTCACAGGGAAAAAGTGAGGTGTAAATATTTAAATGAACATATTGGGTTGTTTCAAACCAGCTTTTCTCTGTTGTAAAAGTGGAGGGGTTCTCTCCATCTGTGCTGGAGATTGTGGGAGTACATGAACAAAAGCCTTGTTGGATGGGAACTGTAATGCAGAGGGGAAATGGGTAAAATTGAATGGAAAAGCTAGTGGGAGCCAACTATCTCTCTATAAATATAAAAGCCAGTTGGGGTGGTGAAGGTCTTTCCGCGGCAAAATCAGTTGGCTCCTTGATATGTCACTCAGAAGCTGTCCCTATCCACTAGCTGCGTTGCCTGAGTTCTCTCCCACCCGCTGCAGCCTAGGCCACTCTTCTCTGATTGGGCCAGTATTTCAAGGTCATTTGCATATGGAAGCTGATTGGACTTCACTCCATTCCGCACCTCAAACTACTCCTCCGCAAGACAGTTGGAACTTATGTGACCTGGTGCATTCTGAGGTAAAATATGTCCTCACTCACAACACTTCCCCTTCAAAAGAAACAAACCCAATAACACAACCATGCCACACCACAAAAAAGACAGATCACACCACAAGCAGAATACCACAAGGCAAAAAAAGCTCTGGTACGAATTCAAAGTGCTGGGGATGAGTTGCGTTCTGGCAGGGGACGCTGTGAGTATAGAAAATGATTTATCGACAGAGTATTTTGGAAAATCTTTAGGAATTGTTTGGTGCATTTACCATGGGGCACCCACCCAGAGCCTCTGGCATTTTCTCACTCTGCTGGCATCAAAACCAATTTAAGGCAAAATAGAGATAGGGAGACTTTTCCATCCTCCTTTGCATCAATTTGTCTTTGTTGGCAATGGCAATCCTAGGCCTGCAAGCACTCTCAGGGTGACTTCATGCCTCCTGACTGGCATGGCATCACTAGCCCTGGTTGCTTGCATCACTAGCCCTGGTTGCTCAGCAGGAGCATCCCTATGGAAGCTGCCTGGGTGATTTCAGACCAGCCACAGACTTTCTGCCTAACCTACCTTACAGGGTTGCTGTACAGTTCACAAAACTGAAGAGAATGAAGTAAGCTGCTTTGTTCCCCGCTAATGAGAAAAACAGAATTTTGCCTAGGAAGAGGCAGCTGAGAGGGAAGAAGATAGTTGCCAACTTTAGGTATGGAAATTCCTGGAGATTTGAGGGATGGAGCCCGAAGAGGGTGAGGTTTGAGTTGGGGTGGGACCTCAGACCCCATAGACTTCACCCTCCAAACCAGTCAGTCCCTCACGGGGAACCATTGTTGCCAATCTCCAGGTGAGGGCTGGAGACCACTCAGAATTACAACTGCTCTGCAGGAGGGAGGGCAGAAGTCAGTTGAAGTCAGAGGGGCAGATAACGGTAGGTTGATGGTTAGCTGGGAAGGAGATGGGGTTGCCAACTGCAGGTTGGCAAATTCCTGGGGATTTGAGGGGTGGAGCCTGGAGAGGGTGGGGTTTGAGGAGGGGTTGGACCTCAGACAGGTAGAATGCCATAGACTCTACCCTTCAAACCAGCCACATTATCCTGGGTAACAATTGTTGCCAATCTCTAGGTGAGGGCTGGCAATCACTCAAAATTACAACTGCTCTTCAGGTAGCAGAGATCAGTTCTTCTGGAGAAAATGGTGGACTCTGTCATTATACCCTGCTGAGGTCGCCACAGCAAATTCACACAGTGTGCCCAAAGCCAGGGCACTCTCCCAGAGCCTCTTTCTAGATCTCGTTGTATTTATTTCCACAACGGGCCTTATTCCTAGTTAATGATAAAATGCTGAATAGTACTGCAACACTGATTGCAGTGTTGGATTCTGGTACCGCAGCTAAGGAAAGATGGCGAGAGACAATTCATAGGAAGGAAATGGTTGTTGACACTGGGTACATTTTCCCTTACAAGAGAGACAAATTAGCAGGGAGATGAGGCCAGTTTTCATATATTTAGAGTCCCACTTCACCTTTGGTGAACCTTAAAATGTTCCAAGCCTGGGGATATTTAGGAACCATTTACAGATATTTGATAACTGGGGCTGAAAAAGAATTGTACAGATTTCAATTCACATATATAGTGTGTGTGAGTTTGTGTGTGTGATGGGTCTCAAACCCTCAGGATCAGGAGAGTCTGATATTCGTATAAATTACTTAAAATTATTATTTGAGGGTATTTGGCCCAGCTCCTTCCTTTTCCCTTTGATATACAGCCTATATAACCCCAGCACAAGAGTGAGAGTGAACACTGCAGGCAAATCACCTGTCTCTTTTTGGCATTATCTGCTTGGAAAAAGATCAATTGCAGCTCAAGTTCTCAAGCAGTTTTCATTAGGTTTCCTGCTTCAATGTCGGTTGAAAAGACTTCACTTTCCCACTTCAGTATTCCATGAGTCTTGCTAGGGCTGCATCATGCCATTAAGTAAGAAATGGCACAATAAAACTTGTGCCTGCAACAGGAGGAACAATGTGGCATGAGAAGACCCTCAGTCAGTATAGTGACAAGTATTGGACTAGGAACTGGGAGACCTGGTTCAAATCCTGACAGAGCCATGGAATTCACCAGGTAAATTTGAGGCAGTCACTCCTTCTCTTAGCCTGACTTACTTCACAAAATTGACCTACTTTACAGGGTCGTTGTAAAGAGAAAATGTGAGAGAAGAACTGTGTATGCTGCCTTCCTAAGAACAAAGGTGGGATTAAAATGCATTGAACTGCCATTTAAAGGAACTAAAGCTAAAGAGAAATATCTCAGTACACATTATATAAAGGTTTTGTGGCCTCTTGAATACATTTACTGCTGCACAGGGCTATTTTTGGGCAGGAACACACAGGAACGGAGTTCCAGCTGGCTCCTGAGTTGGCTACGCCCAGCAGGAACTCATTAGCATAATAGGCCACACCCAACAGCAGAAACTCATTAGGATTGGCTACATCAGGGGTGTGTGGCCTAACATGCAAAGGAGTTCCTGCTACAAAAAAAGCCCAGGGTTTTGACAACAAACAAGGTAAACAGAATAAGAAGCAAAAGGTGGGTGTGGCTGGACGACCACACATCTAGTAACACGGGGTGTGTGGCCTAATATGCAAATGAGCTGCTCTGTCAGGGTGTGGCATGATATGCTAATGAGTTTCTGATGTTGGGTGTGGCATATTATGCTAATGAGTTCCTGCTGGGCTTTTTCTAAAAAAAAGCCCTGCTGCTGCATATAGTTTTTGTGAGGCTCTGTTAATCTTTAGATGTAGGCTTTGTGCATGCAAAAGCATATGGTGCAATAAATGGGTCTTTAAGACATCATAAAACTCTTTGTTATTTGGGGCCCAACAGGTAAACAGGTTTCCCCTCTAGGTTGGAAGATGGTTAATACTGTCCTTCTTCCTTATTTTTCAGTTCTCTACATTGTTGTTTCAGTATCACCAGTGTCTTTGTGTTCTTTAGCTCTTAGCTATTCTTCACCTGCTATAAACTATCTACAATCTGAATATGAAGCACAAAATGCCAAGCGAAAGATCAATTTTTAGACTGTTCATCTCAAACCCTCTCGTGTTTGTTTTATATATAGACTAGCAGTAAAGCCCGTTGTGAAAGCAATACAACGGGATCTAGAAAGAGGCTCTGGGGCAGTGCTCTGGCTTTGGGCAAACAGTGTCAATTTGCTGTGGTGACCTCAGCAGGGTATAATGACAGAGTCCACTGTTTTCTCCAGAGGAACTGATCTCTGCTACCTGAAGAGCAGTTGTAATTGTGAGTGATCTGTAGCCCTCACCTGGAGATTGGCAGCAATTGTTACCCAGGACAAAATGGCTGGTTTGGAGGGTGGAGTCTATGGCATTCTACCTGTCTGAGGTCCCACCCCTCTGCAAACCCCACCCTCTCCAGGCTCCACCCCTCAAATCCCTAAGAATTTGTCAGCATGTAGTTGGCAACCCCATCTCCTTCCCAGCTAGCCATCAACCTACCATTATCTGCCCCTTTGACTTCAGCTGACTTCTGCCCTCCCTTCTGCAGAGCAGTTGTAATTCTGAGTGCTCTCCAGCCCTCACCTGGAGTTTGGCAACAATGGTTCCCTATGTGGGACTGACTGGTTTGGAGGGTGGAGTCTATGGCAGTGTACCTGTCTGAGGTCCCACACCTCCTCAAACCTCACCCTCTTCAGGCTCCATCCCTCAAGTCTCCAGGAATTTCCCATCTGGAGTTGGCAACCCTATCAGGACTGGCCCCAATGTGTTTTCTCCCAAAGGCCAAAGTAGGTGACAGGACCAAGCTTAGATGCCTACCAACAGGCACTGAGGGGAATGTAGGGTTGCCAGCTCTAAGGAGGGAAATAC